>NW_022708505.1:0-946 GCF_011630105.1 Anneissia japonica | reverse complement strand
TATGTGTAGCTATGATACACGCAGTATCCTATCATTTCAATTTTCTGTTTAATATAAAAAAAAAACCCTCATTCTTTATCACTACTATTAACTGTCATCATGGAATTTCATCACTAACATTAACTGTCATCATCGAATTTCATCACTCATATTAACTTTCATCATGGAATTTCATCACTATTATTATACGTTTACTAATCATCTCAAAACAAAATACTACCGTAATTAACAAGTAGTAGTTAACAAGTAGTAGTAGTTACACATTAATTCTTTAACAATACAACTTATCAGTACAGCTCTTTCATCAAATATTACCGTACGTTATAAGATAGATAACATTACTAATTATCCTTATGGCATTTAAACTATCACAGAAGTTTCAATCGTCTTCATTAAATATATATATATCTGTATACGTAGCAAATATCTTTTGACTGAGATGGCTTATCTTATGATCATTAATTCCTTTTCACAATTATGTAATATCAATTTGCTTTCTATATTATATGTATTTCAACAATAAGTTCACTTTTATTCACTCCGTTATTAGCTGGTAGAGTTCACCATTCCAATTCAAAATAATGCATTTCACTTCCGTACGTTTTCTGCACCGTGAGGTAGCTCGTATATACGGTCTCAACTTCAACTTTTCGTTAATTTTGTTACGTATCTCACGTTCACAAAATTCAACGTTTAACTCAATAATAAGTTCACTGTAACTCACGTATCAAGAGTATGTGTAAAATTTCTGGTTTTCACCATGCAGGTACCGTAGCTCATTTAGATCCGTAGTTTTAGCTGCAATCGCCACCTCGTATCAGTTTAGTGTTGAGCTCTCCAATTTGCATTCTCAATATACTATTTTCCTTATGTAGCAGTCTTCAATCCCGGTTCCCTGCCTATTTGCAACATTCATTGCTCAAAATACACATATTATATGGCAATT
>NW_022708504.1:0-1311 GCF_011630105.1 Anneissia japonica | reverse complement strand
AAAGTGAATATTTACAAATAGCAAGAACATTTACAATACAATTCCTTGGTGCTAATGTGGGAAAAATTTTTATTCACTGGTTGACAAAAGATCTCTCAACATATCGCTCTCTAATGAAGAATTATTTGACATCTGTGAAAGCAGAGCACCAGGTTTTCGTTGAAGAATCACTAATTGATCACATGACCAAGACAGACTTAAAAATAAAACCACATGTTAATGGCATATGTAAATCACTTATGAGATTTATTCATCACATTAGTCCGTCTTTAGAGGTATTTGAAGATGAGCATTTTATTAAACTTACGAGAATAATTTATGACATGAAGTTAAGGCCATCAGTTACACCACCTCGTTTTATAAGTTTATGTAACCAAATGTCATCTGAAGAAAAAGGCAAAATGCTCGCTCACATACTGTTTGCTACAGGAGATGAAAATTATGTGTTACAAAATATCCTCCCTGAAGTATGTGTTGATGATGATATTAAATACCTAACAGCTGAATATAAGAAACTTGATATGAATTATGATATTACACAGTATAAAGTATTTAAGAAAAGTTCAATTATTGCTTTGTTTTTAATTCATCTTTTGACCAATTCCCCAAAACTTGTGATCTTAAACTTATCGTTTTGTATTACAGGAGATATTATGAATGATATAATCAGAGAGCTTTCAGGTAGAGAGATCAAGTTAGGATTACAGTATCTTAAAATCAATGGTAATAATCTCAGTACAATTAATGGTGCTTCATTAGCTTCTTTAATGTCAGTTACTCCACAACTGAAAGACCTTAATTTGAGCAATTGTAGTTTAACAGGAGATATTATGAATGATATGATCAGAGAGCTTTCAAGTAGAGGGATCAAGTTAGGATTAGAGTCTCTTGATATCAATGATAATAATCTCAGTACAATTAATGGTGCTTCATTAGCTTCTTTAATGTCAGTTACTCCACAACTGAAAGACCTTAATTTGAGAAATTGTAGTTTAACAGGTGATATTACGAATGATATGATCAGAGAGCTTTCAGGTAGAGAGATCAAGTTAGGATTACAGTATCTTCATATCGATGGTAATAATCTCAGTACAATTAATGGTGCTTCATTGTCTTCTTTAATTACCCCAATACTATGTATACTTTACTTGAGCAATTGTAGTTTAACAGGAGATATTATGAATGATATGATCAGAGAGCTTTCAAGTAGAGGGATCAAGTTAGGATTAGTCTCTCTTGATATCAATGATAATAATCTCTGTACAATTAATGGTGCTTCTCTGGCTTCTTTAATGTCAGTTACTCCACAAC
>NW_022708503.1:0-1187 GCF_011630105.1 Anneissia japonica | reverse complement strand
GTCCTGTCTTTTTTTGCCCTTGTATTGTTGTTTTAACTGGCGAAATAAATGAAATGAATAAATGAATGAACTTCTCGTTGTTGGGTGATGTGATTTTATTGTTTTTTTTTGTTTTGTGTTTTTTTTTTTGTTTTTTTTTGTTTTCTTAAACCAGATTAAGGATATCCATTTTCCCAATATGTTTTGTTAAATCAATGACATTGTTGATTGCAATAAAGTGTTTTACAGTTACAGTTACAGCTCTGAAAATGCAACTTTTTGTTCGGGGGCTTCACCCCAAACCCCAACTCGCCGACCCTTCAAATTTCAAAGTCCATTTTTTTTATAACCTCTTAATTCAGTAAAAACGTTCCTATGCTATATTTAGGCTTAAGCCTACTAACTATAGTATGCACTGTTTATTTGCCAGCTCTTCTAGCCGTTGTTTTGTGGTACTGTGCTATCAGCTCCAGTTAGATGGATCCATGAACAATGTTATCTGTAGGCCTGATGTAAAGTACATAAAAAGTTACAAATTTAGATCGCAAAAAAACACCCAAATGAATAAACATTTAAATAGAATAGAAATTCATTTATGAGGCCCTGAAAATGCTAATTTGTCGGAGCTTCCGGGGGATTCGCCCCACCCCCGCGGGGGTTCTAGTCTCCCCCAGCCAGCCAAAGGTACGCTTAAACGCAACCCCCGGCCTTCCGAAAATCCTGCCTACCCGGGGCCTGCTATGGGGACACCCCGTCCCCCATGATCTGTGCGCATGCATGAACCAAAGGTCAATCAAATACATCAATGTTTTTTGACAATCCCTCACAAGACAAACATACACACACGTTGCTTAACAAACTAAATTTCAATAGGCCTGAGGTGTGTGGGGTTGTTTTGGTCGTGAGAAAATTCCTGTATCACTGACAGGAATTGAACCATGCAGGACCTTGGGATTGGAAATCAAATTTTAACCATCAGCTATTCAACTTCACTTCATTCTCCTCCCTTAATTACTTCCATTATTTTATTGTGTTTTTTTTACATCTTTAAATATATAATTATCTTTTTATATATTTTGGCAATCGATTGCTAACTTAAATAATGTTGTGGTCTGAATAGGCCTACTGTCAGCGCACTGAGACTATTTTCTTTTGGAAGGCGCTCTAAATATCCTACCACCTTACCATTACCATTTAAGTGTGATTAG
>NW_022708502.1:0-1061 GCF_011630105.1 Anneissia japonica | reverse complement strand
TCCATCATTCTCTGAAAAGTTGCTGGTGCTCCTTTTATACCCTGAGGCATTCGGTTGAATTCATATAACCCAGCAGGACATATGAATGCTGTTTTCTGCTTATCTTCTTCTCTCATCGGTATTTGATAAAATCCCGATTTTAAATCTATAACAGAGAACCATTACTTCCATTAAGGCAATCAAGTGCATCTTGTATAACTGGTACAGTATACTGATCTGGAAGAGTTCTTCCGTTTAATTTCCTGTAATCAACACAAAGTCTCATAGCTCCATTTTTCTTCCTCACAATTACAATAGGTGAAGCATATTGACTTCGAGACTCACGGATAATCCCATGATCTAACATCTGCTGAAGATGTTCTGCTTAGTCTTTTAAATCGGCTGGAGCAATCCTTCTTGATCGTTCCCTAAATGGTTCATCGTTGTTCGTTCGTATATTATGTTCCATCTGATTAGTCATACCAAGATCCCAATCATGCATTGAGAACACATCTTTTCTGGCTTTCATTTGGTCAAGTAATTTGTTTTTCCAAAAGGTAGAAATGGGTCCCCATGAAAATGGAAGGTTGTCAAATGTGTCAGGTTGGTTGAAGTCATTTGTAACGTTGTTAGTCTCATTAACTTGTATTGTTGCGCTACTACATACTGGTCGACATGATTGTAAAACACAAACATCAGAAATAATACAACCTGGTCTTAATATGATATCTTTATCACCGGTGTTCCTAAGTGACACTTTAACTTTACAGAACCTAACAGCTGGCAGCGTCGTTACATATGGAAGGGTATGTACTCCGACAGGTAATGATTTTGAACAATCTACTACTACTGTTTTCTGGGTTAAACAATGGTTCCGTAAAATCCCTTGAACTTCTTTCACTTGTCCAACTGGAATATAGACTTTTTCATTTCGTTTTGTTCTAACAACACCAATTTGGCCTTCTTCTCCTATCCTTTCGTTATCTCTTAAATCTCGATAAGCTTTAAGACAAGTAAATGACACTTGTAGCTTATTTATATACTGTTCACCTGCTATGTCTCTACACGCTTGTAAGCACCTT
>NW_022708501.1:0-860 GCF_011630105.1 Anneissia japonica | reverse complement strand
TTCTAATTTGCATAATGAATTTTTCAAACATTTTTGTCTATTTAAAAAAAAGTGCGTAAGTTATGGAGATGCTAACAATCAAAAATCGATTATAAATTTAATTCTACATTTTTAGACAAAAAAAAAACCCTCTTGGCCCATGGCCCATTTTTGACACCATGACCATGCGTAATATTAACATGCAGTGTATATATACAAAGAATGTTTTCTAGTAGGATCAGAGTTGACTAGCTGGTACTTGGTGTGGTACTAGGTTTATCGCATTTATGGTTTAGGGGCCGCGGTTTACCTCCCTCCGTTTAGTCATGCTGGATCAGGAGTAGTAAACTCGGCGATCGTGGGTTCGATTCTCACACGGGGCAAGTTTTTTTTAAAAAGTTTTTTATTTGTTTTTTTTTAAGGTAGGTCGTGGGTTCGATTCCCACACGAGCCAGTTTTTTCTTTTGTTTGTTTGTTTGTTTGTTTTTTGTTTTTTTAAGGCAGTTTAGTTGATGGTGGATGATGATTAGCAAACATGGAGGTTGTGTGTTCGATTCCCACACGAACCGATTTTTTTTTCTTTAAGGCAGTTTAGATGATAGTGGATAATGAATGTACAGTATTTTACTCTTTGATGACGTCGCGAAATAACAACAAACAACAACGTGTCATGTCCGAGCCTAGGCCGTCATGGAAGCTCACTGGCTCCTGTGTAATTCATGTTGAGCCAACTGCAGACGAAAAGGTTACAATCTTTTCAGAGATAAGCTGGAAGAAAGTTTTAGACAGTGCCCATGAATGGAAGGATTTTAATCTTCGTCTAGCCTAAAGAGGGCCTACATAGCAGGTCGAGATCCATGAAAAGTCGTATATAAAGATGT
>NW_022708500.1:0-563 GCF_011630105.1 Anneissia japonica | reverse complement strand
AGCAGATCCAGTCTCTGCAAAAGATTCAAAATTGGGCAGCTCACATGATGAAATGTGCCAAAGGAAACATGTAACATCATTGTTGAAAGACTTGCATTGGCTACCAGTAGAATCATGCATGCAATTTAAGACCTTGCTGCTGGTTTACCGCTGCCTAAGGTTCTGCTCCTAAATATGTCTCTAAATTGCTAAACGTCAAAGAGTGTAGGCAGGTACTGAGATCTAGCCAACAATTGCTCCTTGACATCCCTAGGAGCAGACATAGCTGGGGAGATCATTCTAACATCTGGTCAACAAGCACTCCTGGACATCCCATGGAGCAAACATAGCTGGAGAGATCATGCTAAGACCTGGCCAACAAGCACTCCTGGACATCCCAAGGAGCAAACATAGCTGGGGAGATCATGTTAAACCTGGCCAACAAGCACTCCTGGACACCCCAAGGAGCAAATGTAGCTGGGGAGATCATGCTAAGACCTGGCCAACAAGCACTCCTGGACATCCCAAGGAGCAAACATAGCTGGGGAGCATGCTAAGACCTGGCCAACAAGCACTCCTGGACA
>NW_022708499.1:0-792 GCF_011630105.1 Anneissia japonica | reverse complement strand
AACTTCATGCTTGATTGATCCTGTCTCCTTAATCTTGACTTTCATACAATTGCTACACTGTCGTTACAGTTTTTGTACTGTTTTTGTACTGCAATCGTTGCACTGCGACGCAATCAGGAATGTTAAATTGACCAATCAGCATCGCCAAATGAGTCGGTGATAGCATGTAGCAATTTTTATGGAAACCAAGGTGATAAAATTTACAGGTTGATCAATAAGAACAAAAAAAAAAGGTTTTGGAAAGCTATTTTGGTATTTCCACTTTGTGCATTCTTTTTAAAGACAATTGTGATTTGGTAGATTTGTATATTCTTGTCCTTTATTTGTGCAATGTTATTACTCAATCACATATAAATCAGGAAATACATAATGCTCTAAGATGAATTTAAAGATGTTTCTAATAATGCCAAATATCTGTAAATGGGTTGATGTATTTTTGGTGCTTAAGACGTAATTTAAAGTTTTACTTCATATATAAACACTGACTTCAGTATGTTCATTTTTAGAATAAGAACTCTGAATGATAACATTTTGTATCATGCAAAAGACAAAAAATTGCATTTTGCAGTTTTAATTTTTATTTAAATTCTGATGTAGATTTGTAAACAAAGTAAAATAATTTAAGATAATGTTGTTCAATAGTTTAAACAAACCATTGTCTTAGTGTATCCGGGGGTGATATTTGGATACTGTAACTGGCCACTCCTCCAGCATTCTAGAAGTTAAGCACAGTTCTAAATTTAGCCATTTTGCAGAAGGTCTAACCATCTTAACAAAATTCTGAGCACTATA
>NW_022708498.1:0-657 GCF_011630105.1 Anneissia japonica | reverse complement strand
TAAATTAAAGATAATTATTAAGAATTCAATTTGTAAACCATATACATGTATGATAAATACTTTTTATAGAATTAGTCATTTATATTCTTATTTTTACCCATTGTGCAATAATTTTAGAAAATAATTCTAGAAAACTAAAATATACCTATTAAAACAATTAAACTTTAAGCACAGTGATTACTAAAATAAAATAATTATTATTATTAAAGGGAAGTATTTAATTGAAAGTGAAAGTGATTTTTAATGTAAGTCATTTTAAAAATTAAAATAAATTTAGAAAACTAAAAAAAATAAAACTTTAAGCACAGTGATTACTAAAATCTACAATGATTACTAACCAACATGCATGTTGTCAGAAGAAATGAATGAATTAAAGGCGTATAAAAGAAGTGTACAGTAGCAAATTAAGTCCTATTGTAAAGCTAGATAAAAGCAAGACCACCCAACATTGTTCACCCTGTTGCCCACCCACTTTAACAATGGTATATTCCAATTGGGTGGTTTATGTCCTGGGTGGTTTATGTCCTGGGTGGATTATGTCCGTATACCACCCAAATTACGGTTGTCGCAAGAGTTAGTTTGCCTCTTGAAGTTAGATCGTACTAATATATCACGAAGGTTAGGTGGTCTGCGATAGGCTATGAACGGTGTATCCGG
>NW_022708497.1:0-1153 GCF_011630105.1 Anneissia japonica | reverse complement strand
TCACTCCCGTGTTAAGGCACCTTCATTGGCTTCCTGTAACACAGAGAATTACTTACAAGATTGTACTTGTTTTCAAAGCACTTCATAATTCCTCGCCAATGTTTATTTCACAACTCATTCATCCTTACATTCCTAAGAGGTCTCTGAGATCTAGTTCAGAGTCTCTACTTGCTCATTCCACTCGCCCGTCGACAAAGCATTATGGTAGTCGTTCTTTCTCTTGGGCTTCTGTCTTTCTTTGGAATGCTCTGCCTATTACAATCCGACAGGCAATTTCCATTGACGATTTTAAGGCAGCTTTAAAAACTCAACTTTTTAACTTTACTGTTAAACGCATTGAGGCTTTAGCATAATGCGCTATATAAGCCCAAATTATTATTATTATTATTATTTTTGTTCTAAAAAAAATGACCAAAACCTTTTAGGATTACTTGCAATAGAAGACTCAATGTTATTAATGCACTGCTTATACTTTTACGCCAAGAAAATTTGCGTAAAAATTAAAAAAAAAGAAAATCGATTGCGTAGTTTTGGAAAAAAAAAGACCAGTGAGTATTAGACTTGGACATTTTAGCTCGTTTCCCAGCCGATTTCTTTTTAATTTTCTCATGACGACCCTGGGCAATTGACCTTAATTATACACATTGAATTCAAGCAACACGTGATCTGTATAAACAATTTCGTGTGATATATTAACACTGTATATTCGTTCCGGTTCAGAGGTAAATAACAGATCCAATATGTTATCACACTTTTTTGTGGATGGGATTTGGTTGATTTGGCAAAGAAAAAAGTTGTTTGTTTGTTGTTTGTTTAATGGTTTCTCCAACGCTTCAAATTAACATAACAATACTAAGGTGTTAACAATAATAAGAATACAAGGTTACAAAATCGGTGTAAATGCAAGTAGAAATAATAGTTATAGGTAGTGCGGAAGGTCGTCAAAATAAGTAAAACATTGTAAGACTTGACCCCCTGTAAAAACAAGAAGTTATGGTACATAGAACTTGAGAACACAGCGTAAAGTGTGAAATCAAACTTAATAATAATAATAATAATAGTAAAAAAAATTAATAATAATAATAATAATAATAATAATAATAATAATAATAATAATAATAATAATAATAATAATAATAATAAGATATGTAAT
>NW_022708496.1:0-592 GCF_011630105.1 Anneissia japonica | reverse complement strand
TTGAAAGAATCCAGATCAGAGTGTGCCGATGCATACTACAAAGTGATTATACTTCATATGATTCAGCCCTATCTGTTCTGAGTCTCGAGAGGCTCTCCACCCGTAGAGACACTCTCTGTAACCGCTTTGCTATCAAATCATCTGAATCTGATCTTTTTAAATCCTGGTTTCCAAAATCCTGTAATACTCACAATATGTCAAAACGCAATAACTTTGCATACAAGGAATATAAGTGTAAAACAGAGAGGTTCTACTCCAGCCCTGTGCCATCTATGGTCAGGATCCTCAATAAAAATAAATAATCAAATAAAAGCTTGTAATCATAAAACCTATAGAGTGGAGAATATGGAAGAGGGAGGGGAAAGGAAAGAAAAAGGATAATAATTCATCTTTTTTTTTCCCTTTCTCTGCTTTCTTTCTTTATGAACCCTTTCTTCCTCAGCACATCTCAGTAAAACCTCCCTTGTTTTGTGCTTTTTTGTTTTTTTATCTATGTTCTGATTATTTATATTGCTTGTTATGTTGTGAATTTTTAAATGTTTATGTCTTTCTGAATGTTCAATTCCTTAATTTGTACATATATTAAAATAAT
>NW_022708495.1:0-1463 GCF_011630105.1 Anneissia japonica | reverse complement strand
GGGCGGGTTTTCTAGGGGCGAGTTGACTGCCAAAGAGTGTTGCCAAAGTGCGAGAAAGCGTGTTACTTGATCACAAGTGCGAGACATCACAAGTGTGTGAGCAAGGAGATTAAATTGGTGTGAGAGCCAGCGAGCCATGACGTCACGACAATAGATACAAGACGTTAACGAGTTATGCGAGGTATCGGCTGAGATTTGTGGAGTACAATTCAATAAACAACTATAGGTCTAATAATGAATTATTGTGATGTTAAATAGACAATGTTAGCTATCAAGGAGCGACATTGTTTTTCATTGGGACCTTCGTCCCTTCAAGGCTAGGCCTACCATCCTAGCTAGTCCTAGATGTGTATAAGAGACACGTCGCCTAAAGTAATTGATTTTACCCGGCAGAACGAAAGAAGGAAACTCCGCTTTTCAGTCATCTTAGGCCCTTGTTTTTTTTTGACAAACAATGACCTTTCAGAGATCAAATTGCTGTCAAGAATATGAATTGGCTGCTTCGCAGCAATAAACATGATAAAGATCTGAAAGAAAGACATTGGAATAAAGGGTTGGTGACCCGAGGTGTTACTTGAACTAGTTACTGTAGGTATGGATAGCCTACTAAAACAACAGTATAAATACACTAATATCAAACAGTCAAAAAATTGTCTAGGCCTATAGTGTAGTGAATTATGGTTTAGGTTTTTTTTAAAATATTTCTATGTATGTGGAAAATGTAGTTGATTACCAAAGGTTACAATTTTTATTTTGAAGACTGCATGGTCTAGGAAGTGCACATTTTTTTTATGGGGCAAGTTTCCAAGGGCGGGTTTTCAGGGCGAGTTGACTGCCAAAGAGTGTTGCCAAAGTGTGAGCCAGCGAGCCATGACGTCACGACAATAGATAGAGACGTTAGCCAGTTGTGCGAGGTGTCGGCTGAGATTTGCGGAGTACAATTCAAAAAACAACTATAGGTCTAATAATGAATTATTGTGATGTTAAATAGACAATGTTGGCTATCAAAGAGCGACGTTGTTTTTCATTGGGACCTTCGTCCCTTCAAGGTTAGGCCTATACCATCCTAGCTAGTCTAGGCCTAGAGTAGGATATGGCTAGCGCGACATACGGACGTTGGTATGAGTACGAGTCTACAAACGTCGCCTAAAGTAATTGATTTTACCCGGCAGAACGAAAGAAGGAAACTCCGCTTTTCAGTCGTCTTGGGCACTCGTTTTTTGACAAACAATGACCTTTCAGAGGTCAAATTGCTGTCAAGAATATGAATTGGCTGCTTCGCAGCAATAAAAACATTTTGTGCCTGACGTCAGCAAAAAAAATAATACGCTGAGCCTGGGAAAAATGTTACTTGCTCTTATAAAAAAAGTGTACTGTCACATTACTTGTAAGCTACAGTATATAGTATTGGTTATAATTATGAGTACATGTGATCTGTTTTAATATATACTTAAAAAATAGAA
>NW_022708494.1:515-1254 GCF_011630105.1 Anneissia japonica | reverse complement strand
CAAGGGAACAGCACGTGTCGCGCGAGCACGACGTCGAAGTCGGTCATGGTGCAGCACTCCGTCGTCACCGAATCCGTCCCTCGCAGAAGGTGCTCCGCCAGAATTAAGCATCTTGCGTAGAAGGGAACGACGTCGTCGTCTGTGACGCTTCCGCACGCAGCTTCCAACCGTTGTTGCAGATTCACAGACAACTCCTCCAACGAATCGTCTTCGTCGTGGTCGTCGTCGTCCTCCTCCTGCTGCTCACCATCCTCGAATAATTCTAGACTACGGTCGGCGTCGATCGCCCTCCTGTCTTGCGCCCACCTATACCATCTCTTTCGCACGCGCACTTCGAGATTCCTCCACATTTCAAAAGACATTCAGAAAACGGAAGTGACAAGTTCGCTTCTCTCCCGCTCGCGTTCTTCGCAGTTAGGTACGAAATCGGCAAGCAGGATGCTTATGAGAAGCAGGAAGTTGTCGGAACTGGTAGCCGGGTCGTCAATGTCGTCGAACATCTTCCACTATCACCGCGCCGGGATCGTGTACGAGATTGCGATCCAGTATCCTCTCGGCCACTTTATGCTTTCGGCGTCGTCGTCGAAAAGCACGTATCGCGCGTCTCCCCTTCCGCAAACCCGGCATGGTCGTTGCTCGAAAGGAAGCAGATTGGAACAGTGCACTCGCTCGGTTTCAGCAGCGTCACGCCGGGAATCTTTCCCATGAACGCTATCAACCTCGCGAGAGATCTGGTGGC
>NW_022708494.1:0-509 GCF_011630105.1 Anneissia japonica | reverse complement strand
CGTGGGCGGATCAGCGTAAAACACGGTCGGCGCGAAGGCCGTCGAACCGTACCTGTCGGACAACCTCTTCGCCGCCTCCGGTACTTCGTCCTCGGACTCGACGAACCGTCTTGCTTGGTTCAGAAACTGATGAAACGAACATTCGTCCTCTCCGATCAACCCTCCGTAGGCGGTGGAGCTCGGTCGGTAGTCCACGACGAACGGGATGGGACGGGGGTTTTCGTTCTCTTCAGAGTTGCCAACGTCTTCGCTAACGTCGTCGTCCACTTCCTCTTCGGATTCGCAAGCAGAACTTCCGGAACATGCGTCGTCGACGACGTTGTAGCTGGGACCGACGTTATGGCGACCGGAAGGTTCCCAACGTTGTCGTTGAGACCCTTCGCGTCTGCAATCGTTCAGTAATCGGCGCAATTTGCTTACCTCTACACTTCGGCCGTAATTTATTGTTTCTATTTCGTTCGTCAGATAGGATGTATGTCGAATTAATTCTTTGTTCATTTGCGCACAAT
>NW_022708493.1:0-684 GCF_011630105.1 Anneissia japonica | reverse complement strand
GGTTTCTCTTGGACTTTAAATATAGTTCTTACCATTTTGTATTGCAATTGCTTTTAATTTTTTTTGCAATGTTTTTCCGTTGCAAAACCAACCAGAGCTTGAGTAATTATTTGTAGGCAATCCGATCATTTTCCTTAATAAGTCTCCATAGTAAAGTAGTTAAAGTCTTCTAAAGCCGGTTTTCCACCAGGCGAATTTATTCGTGCGAATCGAAAGCGTCGTTCATGCGCATACGCATTAACTTTCTATCCGAGTTTTCAGCGAAATTGGTAGTTCGAACTATTTCCACTTTTTGTGAAGCAAAAAATGTGCGCAACCAATCAGAGCTCAGGAACAGAACCGACGCCTTCGATTCGCGCAAATAAATTCACCTAGTTTAAAACCGAGCCTGTTTCACAAGTTTAGTTGAGCAATTAGTACTTTAAGGGTTATTTTCTACTTTATTATTACCTACAGTACTCGCTATTATAGAGATATAGTCGAGGCATAACAACTCCCTCCCTGCTCCGAGGGCCCTTGTCAACACTCACAGTGCAGTCTAGGCCTGGTCTAACTTATGTAGCCTACCGTCCGCTAGCAGCATTCCAGAGCCTAATTAATAAAATGCACGGAGATTGCAAAAGTAATTATAAATCACTATTTAAAAAGAAACATAGGCCTACTGCGTTACTTTACTTTGGGTTG
>NW_022708492.1:53074-58336 GCF_011630105.1 Anneissia japonica | reverse complement strand
CTATACCCTGAACCGATTGCTTAGATTTTTCTTTCCCTTTACTTTTTTTAGATTCTTTTAACGGGTTTCAACTTTCATAAAACATTTATGGTTTACGTTCACTTCGGTTAAACAGATCTTACACAGGAACTTTGTGCAGTCATGGTCTTTATGTTTTCTCCTATTACAGTCAGTACATATTTTTATAGACTCACAAACGCTGCTGGAAAAACCATGTTTGTTTTTAGGTTTAAGTTTATGGTTTTGAAAACATTGTGGGTTTTTAAAATTTCGATTACAATCAGCGCAATTAAGGGAAACGTCTTTGGAAATGATGGGGGGACAACTTGAACCGTGACAAAGTGGACAAGTATACTTACAGGAGTGTTTACTTTTAATGTCATAACATGATAGACAATCTTCGCAAAAATTAGTATTATTAAAAAATGTTTTAATTGAAGTGACGAGACTAAAGTGATTTTGGTGTAGTAAAATATAAATTCTTTTTTCTTTAGGAGGGCCTTGGAAAATGAACGGTTTCATTACGTCGTTCGTAAACACGACAATTTGATAATCGGGGAGGGAATTTTGGAATAGATTGATTTCGGTAACGCCGCAAGGACCTATAGGAACATTAGCTGATTCATGGAGTTGTCGTGCTAATTCGTCTTGCAAATAACGACCCCTTCTTATATTATCCCATTTAGTTTTATTATTAAGTTTGTCTTCATACCAAGACACTCCTGTAACTATAGCTCTCGCACAGCACATGTTATCATCAACGTTTTTAATATTAATTACGCATCTCTTCTGAATAAGCGCATCAGCGAAAAGCATAGGTTTTTTCCCCCCACCAATTGGCATTCGAACATGTAGGACATTGAGAATCAGTCGATCATTAACAAAGATATCCAAATGGGATTGAAGAACATCCTCAATTGCCCGTACAATTACCAACTCTGTAATGTGATCTCGTCTACCGAAGGGGATGGAAATTGGGTTGTCTAAATCCGGACTTCTAAGTATAAAACGGACCATATCATTTGGGGCTACCCTATCATCACACACATTATTTAGTACATCATCAAATATTTGGCTTATTATACCTACGATACTGAACATATCCCTACCATCTAAATTCCTAAATGTAATTTGATAATCAGTTTCTCGTGCATTACATGTATTGTTTTCTCTTCTGAACGTTCTGTCTAAAACATAAAATTGACTTACCGGTACGTTTTCATTAGGGGGTTCGTCAGCAGGGGTTTCTTGGTCCGATTCCACGTTATCATTAGCTTCAGGGTTTTCGCTAGGGTTCCACTCATCATCTTCAACCGTGTCTATCATTTCTCTCGTCATTTCAGGCAAAGAATTAAAATTAAGTAACTGCATAAGTTCTTCGTCCGAAATATCGTCGAAACGCCAGTTTTGGTCCTCTACGGTAGCCAACATTTCTTTAATCATTTCGTCTCGGTTGTTGAACTCCAAAAGTTCAAATAGTTCTACGTCTGACATTTTTTTACCAGCCATATCTGAAATCGAGAAAGAACAGTGTAAAGACAACTCAAAAAACAGGCAATATTTATACTATAAAAACAAAAGAAGAATTAAATATTTAAATAAGCTTCTTTTCTGATTAGCATCGAACTTAATTGAAAATATAAGTAAGATGGAATTTACATCGTCAATGTTTTAACTTTCCCACTGAGTCTTTGAAGGACAGTTTGAAATTCACTCAGAATTAAAACTAAATTTAAAAAAAATTGACTTAATGTCATCTTATAGAGTTAGGAAAAACCTTGTACTCTGCTTACGACCGATTAAGGGTAGCAATTAAGAAAACTGTTCATTAGGCCTACCATTCAAGACAAAATCTTTTCATTACAAATAGAATAAGACTAGAGAAAAACAAAAGTTTACCTAAAGGAAAGTAAAACCCTACTACAAAGGAAAGCCAAAAAGGAGGCAGCTATAGTAAGAAAACAAAGATTACGTTTCCAACTCCCATCGATTTCACCTTCTTCATCATCTATAGATCCGTACAATTCTTCCTATAAGAGAAGCCACAAAAAGAAGATTAGAGGTCTAGGATTTAAAAAAAGGTAATTAGTTTGTACCGGAAAAATAAAAATTAGAACAACACTTACCCAACCTCCTTGGTTTTTTATCCAATCAGAACACCTTTCAGCAACGAATTGACCAATAGAATTCTTGAGCGTTAAAACCTGTTTCTCGCTTTTTCCCTTCGCTATTAACCCACTCAATAGATACACTATCATTATACGGCCCCAGTTGATTTTTTCATCGGCAAACATCCCCTTAAAACTGGTGAGAAGTTGTTCAGGGCTCAAATTGCTAAATTAAGCAAATTCAGAACTATATTCATTTTCGATCTGCTCAGTAATACGAATAACCGCTAAAAGCAACGGTGAGTCCCACGTAATTTTACCATTTACTTTATATTCGATGTAAGCATCGCTTAAGATGTAAGCATTGCTTAATTTTTTGGCTTGTTGGACATCCATGTTTAAGGAAGCTAAAGACACTAATGTAATCTATCTATTCTCAAAGAGTTATATACCCCCTAAATAGACAAGTACAGACAGGTCAAAAAAGGGTAACGTAACGACTGTGACGTAGTAACACAAACAAGTTCTGACATGTCCGAAATGACGTCATAAATTTATTATTCATATTTTCTATAGGATTAACGACTATAAAGGGGAACAAAGACATCCCGTCAATAGCGATTATAAAAATATAATACATGTATTGAAAAACATCGTATCCAGTTTTACCACTACGTCATAAATTACTTATTCATATTTCAAGGTCCGGTAGAATCAAACAATAGGTCTTCGACCGGAAGTTAAGGTCACAAGGTCAATTCCATTGTTCTAAATATCGATGAGTTGGGGTCTAAACAAAAGAATTGAGGGGATTAGGAGGGAAGAGAACAATAGAATTCTTTTCATATGCAAATTTTTTCTTTTGTTGGACTATGTTCTAATGCTTTCTACTTACAGTAATTACATAAACTTGTGTTGTAAATAAATTTTAAGTGAATGCACATTGTTTTAAAACTACATATATGCAGTTCTAATTTGTGATTAAAAATATATACTGTGAGTATCAGAGCTGTATTCAGTGTCAATAATAATGGGTGGAAAAGCATTTATCCTGAGCTAGTAGGCCTACCAATAGTATGGATCAATAAAGCACAAGAATTCATAATGATGATCTGTATTTGCACTTCTTTACCGACGTCCCGTACCGATATTATGAGTTTTTACCAATCACTTTTTATTTACTAGATATAAAAACAAACTGGAATAGACACCCAGACAGTGACATCGGTGAATACATAACCTCCATGGTGGCGGTAAAAATCGTTGCTATTATCCAAATAAAACACAAAACAATTAAAGCATAATCATGAATCAGTAAAGAATAAAACAACAGCACAGAATCGTATGGCCGGACGCACTCTAGTGAAAAAGTTTTCCTAAATTAAGTGGAAAAGGAAGGGCGCTTTTTGCGTCTGGATATACTTAGCAACTGAAGGGGGCCCTGTACGTTGGGCACGAAGTATAGGAAATTTGCATGGTTAAAAAGAAGGGCACCGCCTACGTTGGGCACGACTTCCGCCTCATTTTTCAATGCGAGAACTTTATCTTGTATTTCTAGTATCTTTGGTTACCGCTGCGAGTTTAGCGCCCTCCATGCATATTTTGACCAATCACAGGCCAGAGAGCTCGTTGCAGTAAATTTCTAATTGAACTGCAGTTCAGGAACCGAATATTGAGCGATTCTGCACTCCATAGCCGTCACCAAACCTGATTAGGTGGAATATCAAACAAATAAATAATTCGGAAATGATAAAAGAAAAGAAATATGCTATGATGGATTTAACACTCAAATAAGGTAGAAACAGAAGAAACGATTAAATGAGTAGATAAAGTAAGAGTACATTATGCAAAAGTCATAAGGAATTATTTACAAAATAAATTATATTAATGGATGAAAAAATATTATAATCTATTATCAAACGAAGAAACATTCAGTGCCAATATGAATTATTTTGACAAATACTTAAAAAATACGAAAGATTTCAACAGTAATAATACACGTTAGAAAAACTGAAACGAATGATTTGAAAAAAAAAAAAAAAAAAAAAAAAAAAAAACACGTTAGTTTGATTATTTTTATTTATTTGCATAATATTTATTTACGATAACATACAACATAGGCCTACAAAAGACCTTGAAACGAAATATATTGTTCTGCAATAGGACGGTCCTGACTAATTACAAACATTGGATTATTAGGCTGTTGCAATAAAAAATAAATGGAAAACAAATTACAAAATAATAAATTAGCAATGGTATAGGCCTATATTATAAATTATTATAATACATTTGAGTTGTTTGCCAAATCTGGGCTACTAACAGCATAATGTTTAGTTTGGTTGATAACCGAGTCATTTGGGATTTCATTTGGATAATTCCTTTTCCGTACTGTGAAGACTAAATTCACCAGGCACGAGGAACCGTATTTAAATATCACGAATAACCAATTATCAGATCCGGGGAGCGAGACTGTGGTATGAGTCCCAGTGAGCGAGGAACGAGTGGAATTGGGTACAGTCGGGTCGTGAACCGGGTTTCATTTTCATTTCATTTCATTTATTTATTTTCCAGATTGTAACAAATAACACAAACCTAGCACTATTCTGGCGGATTGTCAAAAAGCAAACACATTCAATAAAGACTCTCCAACTAGTACTAGAACGGAAAACAAACAGGGTTAATTAAAAAAGTTTCAGCGTGGGTAAATGCGGTTATATCTCGACACAGTATGTCAACGGTTGCCGCATCGGCTGTGGCTTGGACTCCGAACCTTGAGGTCGTGGGTTCGAAACTCTGTCTGTGCAAATCGCTTGTGTCCTTGGGCAAGGCACTTTATCTACGGTTGCCTCTCTCCACCCAGGAGTACAAGTGGGTACCTGGTAGGTTCCAACACAACCTGCGCTGATTACTAGCTGCAATTTATGGAATGATAATATAATTTCATTTACTAATTTAATTTGGTGTTTCAATGTGTTCCATATGTGTTTGCCCGAAAAAAAAGTAATTAAGATACTATTTCAAATTGACAATGTAAGTCAAGGTATGCACTTTAATTAAAGCACATTCATATCATAGATCAAGATAATAATAATAATAATAATAATAATAATAATAATAATAATAATAATAATAATAATAATAATAATATGTCGGT
>NW_022708492.1:48005-53047 GCF_011630105.1 Anneissia japonica | reverse complement strand
AAAAAAAAAAAAAAAAAATAATAATAATAATAATAATAATAATAATATTAAATAATAATTAAAAAAAACAAAGAAAAAAAATTATAAGGATAGCAAAAAGAAAAATAAAATAAAAATAAAATATAATAATAATGATAAAAATATATTACAACTAATAATATGTCGATCTTAGATAGCAATTAACACTGTAAAATTATATAAATAATTAAATAGCAGCAATAAAACAACATACAAATTGCACTTAAACATCATTGACTAATATTATTGACGAACTTCTTTACAAATAATACAATTGTTCCCGTCTTGGCAGTGGTACTGTTTCATCTTATAACTTTCATGATAAATATTATTCATTTTTTTCTTAAATAGTGAAATATTAGCACATGCTCTTATATTGTTTGATATGTTGTTCCACGGCACCTTAGGCCCATGATACGAGCAATACGAGATTCCTTGTCGGCCAACATTTTGTGCGTTTTACTTATTTCGCGTATTATGATTATGGTACGAGTTAAGTGTACGGAATAACAAACCAAAAGATTCAGGTAATAAACCCTTATTATATAAAAACATTAAGTTGGCTACATTTTTTTTCGTATATGGCCTAAATCAAATATGTTTAAAGTATTGGTTTTAACAAAAAGTTGTTCTGTGTATATCATTTGAATTTCTTCAATTTCAAACAAATGACCGCTGATTTTCGTATAATTTTTGTAGTATTTTAAATGAATATGTACCCACTGTTGTCTTCTAATCGGATTAAAATCTGGCCGTTTCTTGGCCGATATCGAAAAAAAGTTTGGCCGAATTTTGCCATGAGATGGCGTGCGTGTGTGTTTGGTCGTGAAGGCTGTCGACTATCTGGCAACCCTGGTGGTAGCGAACAGGGTTGCCATTTGGCCTTTTTGAATTTTATAAAAATTTGTCTGGCCGTAGCATTTGAAAAGTCACGGCCAAACTATATTTGGCCGAATTTGGCCGAATTTTTGAAAAGTTTACATTTTTTTTTTCAATATAGGCCTAATATAACGTAGACTTGTTTTGGATATTTGGTTTTTGTTAGCTTAAATTCTATATTTGATTCTAATCTTTTACCTTTGTTTGTACTTGCACTAAACACTTAATCTATGTTCCCGGTTCAGCCGATTTGACGTAAGAGAGTTTATTTAAAAGAAGACATTTAATAATTTAAATTGTTCGGATGAAATATATTGTTTATGAAGTTTATCCTCGTTTAAGCTTTATGAAGACTTTCGTTGCAAGTTTGTACCATATATTGCGTTTTTGTATATGTTCCATCTTATTAGTGGAGGTTCTATCTCTTTTGAATTTCTTTTGAATATAAATTAAATACTGTACTTTAATTAATTTATTATTGCCCACATAAATTGTATAGGCCTTGGTGCCGCAGTGTTCTTTATGTAGAGCGCCATATGTAAATGCTCGATGTGATGATTCGGGTCCGATGGCACCTCCAATTTCAAGCAAGTTTTGCAAAGAGACTCCTTCGAAGTTAGGTTACATACCGGTATATGAGAATAAAGATGATAATTCTGATAGCAACATTGATTTATTGCTTTAAGTACTGCGACAATGACATTCAGAGGCGAATTTAGAAAGTTATAAAAAGTATTTATTATAGTATTCATAGGTTTGTTTTAATGCCAGTTAGTGTTACCTAACTATGTAACTTATTCATTCTAATTAAAGAGAGCCACGGATTCGCCAATAACAGGCCCTTAAATGTTTTGCTATAGATCGACTACAATGTACATTAATATTTAATGCATTTAAATCAAATTTAGATCAATCTTAATATTGTGATTTTAAATAGCAGAGGTGGATTTAAGGGGGAGTGGTGTAAAAAGAAAAAAAAATTGATCGCCCAAACGCATCAGGCTATTTTCGGGCGTCTAGAAAAGACAAATTTCCTCTAAGATGGTGTTATCTCGATCGGACTCACTTTCGCCCCTCCCCCTTTTTTCGGCCCCGGCCCTTCCCCCTTTCGGACATCTTGTCGAGCAACCCTGTCGAGGACCAAACTTGCGAAAGTTACATAATAACAATTATAAGAAAATTCAGAAAAAAGAACAGGTGTTGAGATAGTGACTACTCTTTGTATACTTTTTGAAAGGGGATCGTTTAAAATATTATTGTTTTGTACAGTCAGTACGAAACCGAATAAAATATCATAGGCAAGGCATAGATCATGAATCTCAGCCACTAAATCTGAATATCCACAGTATTGGTAGAAAGCATTGAAATAGCATCGATATACTGTAGCTGGTAGCATAAAATAGCTTTATGAAGCATATTGAAATAGCATATATAGCTGGTAGCATAAAATAGGATTATGAAGCATAAAGGTTTATTATTAAAATAATTACTAAATAATAATAATAATATAATAATAATAATTATTATTATAATCATTATAATAATAATAATTGTGTGCAAGTCAATAAAATAATAATAAAATTGTGTGCAATAGATAGAAGCTTTTTAAATACAACATATAAAAAACTTCATTAATGAACTTGCATATATTTTGTGAAGTGGGGGGGGGGCTCGATGATCAGTTGAGTGGCGCTAATTTGCATAATATGGCGATTAGGTGATTTTTAACTACTTGACCATGATTTTTTTTGGGGTGGAGCGTGCGAGTAATTATTTTAATAATAAACCTTTATGCTTCATAATGCTATTTTATGCTACCAGCTATATATGCTATTTCAATATGCTTCATAAAGCTATTTTATGCTACCTAGATACGCCACTGGTTCTTTCTGGGGAGGGGTAAGGTAGTCGTAGATATGAGTATGTTTGCATTAGTTGCAGATCTAAATGAAAACAATGGTACACAAAGGTTCTTGGTTTAATTGTGTTGTTGTTTGCTTCTCTTTTTTTAAATTTTCCTTTTTTACATGGATAACAGATTTCTCTGTGGGAACGGCGCGGGGGTGGGAGGAGTGCTTGTTTGAGCCACGTATCGTATGTTTCTATCATAGGTGTTTATGAGTTGCATTCTTGTTATAATGAATGTTGCAATCAGGCAAAAACAGTTTCAGAATAGGTGATTTAAATTTAGTGGCAAAACGGCCCCTACTGGATCCCCTGATTTTTTCAAATGAGGAACACAGTGTTCCAAATGGGTAGTGTTTCAAATGGTGGGTTGCGCACTGTTTTGAATTGATAGCACACTTTTCAAATGCGTGCTACCAATTCAAAACAGTGCGCTACCCACCATTTGAATTGGTAGCACACATTTGAAAAGTGTGCTACCATTTGAATTGGTAGCACACTTTTCAAATGGGAGCATACTGTTTCAGATGGATAGCACTCTGTTTTGAATGGGTAGCACAATGTTTCAAATGGATAGCACAGTGTTTTAAATGGGTAGCACAATATTTCAAATGGAACGCACACAGTGTTTCAAATGGGTAGCACACGTTTTAGGCCTAAATAGATAACATTTGTTTCAAATGGTTAGCACAATGCTTCAAAATGATAGCACAATGATTCAAATGGGTAGCACACTCTTTAAATGGAGAGCACTCGTTACAAGTGGGTAGCACAGTGTTTCAAATGGGTAGCACGATGTTTCAAATGTATAGCATAGTGTTTTAAATAGATAACACTGTGTTTCAAATGGGTAGCACAATGTTTCAAATGGGTAGCACATTATTTCAAATGGGGTAGCACTGTGTTTAAAATGGGTAACACATTTTTCAAATGGGTAGCACTTTTTCAAATGGGTAGCACAGTGTTTTAATTGTAGCATTTTGGGACAGAGGATTTGGTGGTCTTTAGCTGCTTTGATCTCTAATTAGAATCCCTCTAATTAAAGACCGGCACTAAAAGTAATACTCTATTTAGCGGGAAATTTGTATTCCACACATTAAATATAAGACTGTTTTATTCCAAATGTTTTAGAATGAATTTCCAGTTGCTGTAAGATCCTGTTGATTCTTTAATAAAACATTTTAAATATTTCTCACACATGAATTATTCAAAATAAAATCAAATAAACAACTGTTTTAAAGGTTCATTAACTTTTAATTAATAGACAAATTATCTACTAAACAAATACTAAACTTCAACAAGACTTATTAACTCAAGATGAATGTATAGAGCTACTCAGCATGAGCTGTTGTAAAGGAGTTTATATTACGTTAAAGACAACTTGATTTCTTGCTTCAAACAATGTATCCATTCATAGAAGCCGGCCTTATGAAGATAAGCCTATCCAAGTGAACGTAAAAGGGTCGGGGACCAGGACAAACCTTCGACTTTAAATTAACAAAGATAGAAAAATGTTAAATACAGACACAATAAATACATAAATAGGCCTTAAAATGTAAAAAGTAAAATAATCTTAATGAGCATATTCTGAATGAGCTTCATATTTCTTGACTTGATTTCGCTTTTGCGTGGTAGGTCTATTTACATTACTTTTAATTGAAGCTTATTTACAAAATCAATTTATTTTTATTCTATCCATGAGCATTGATTTTTAACAAAATTATTTGTTCGTTTATCATTTTGTATCATACGTGTCAACCGCCATATACCTACAGTATAGACCTATTATTATATATGTTCACATTTTATTCAACTTTAATTCGCAAGTGCATGCTTGTAGCAAATTAGTAACTCCTCGTCGTTTATTCGAATAAATACGGTATTTCTATTTTAACTTTATAAAACGCAGTGACTGTAGGCTGATTGATATATTTCCCACTAGAAGTCCCTAGCATACCATACATTAGTACATTTTACCTTTCGAGTGGCCAAGTATTATTTTCCACGTATTCACTACATATACATGTAAAACGATATTTATACTCTTTTTATTTGATATTCACATTTATATCACTTTTTATATTTTATATCTGTTACTGCATTTTCTGGTACTTTTTAGTTCCTTTGTGACCTTAAGGTCACAAGGAACTAATGGGATAATTCGAACATGAAATGTATGTGTGTGTGTGTGTGAGCAAAGTGAGCAGCGGGTTTGTAAACGAATAGGCTCCTAAACGGTG
>NW_022708492.1:47506-47914 GCF_011630105.1 Anneissia japonica | reverse complement strand
CATATACCCCCTACCACCATTTTTTGAGTCGTTTTTAGGAGAAAATTTCGATATGCGCATGCGTCGGAAAAACTTTGCCGACATTTTGTTTTTCATCGCGAGAGGGTAAGCGAGTTCCATAATGCATACCTTGTTGGTTCGAGACAAAAATTATCAAACATATCAAATCTTCAAATTGATATAAACATTGATGGAGAACCTATCACTCGTGTTAATCAATGCAAACATCTTGGTGTAATTCTTGATAAGAATCTTTCTTGGAGTTCACAAGTAAGTCATGTGAAATCTAAGGCATTGCAGAGCTTGTACTATCTAAAAAAGACTAGCCAAATTCTTTCAAAAGATGTTCAATGCAAACTGTACAAATCCCTAATGGCTCCACACCTCGAATATTGTCATGTCGTATGG
>NW_022708492.1:30491-46637 GCF_011630105.1 Anneissia japonica | reverse complement strand
TTGAACAGATTATAAGTGTCATTCGAATAAATATTGACGTTATGACTCCAATGAGATCCAGCGAAACAAGCAACATACCGTGCCCTTCATGGTGAAGTTTGTAAGCCTACTGATTAAAATGTAACTTACATATTTCTTCTTGGTTGTGAGGTAAATAAACAGTACACTTGAAATTAAGTAACTCTTGTTTTGTTTGAAGCAACTGTACAGGAATTAGGATATAATTGCCATCTTAATTTTTTTGTCACCAATGAATAGCGTCCCTATTTTTGATATTCGAATGTTTGCAGGTATGTAAATATACAGCATTTGATGGACGGACCTGTCTGGGGGTATAGGTTTACGTAAAAACATTAGAAACCATTACTGGACTACATATCCCTCTAAACTGCGTTTACGTACAAAGGAACGTACACACCCGCAGGGTTCTGGTTTTTTTTTTGGTGTATTTTTTTTTCAACGCTTTTATCGCTTCTCATTTTTTTTTTTTACCTACAGTATTATAAGTCTAATCTGCCTGCTTTTTTGGTGTGCATAATTATTTTTCATTTTTATTTTTTATTCTTTCTACAATTCTTACATAGGCGTATTTTTTTCATATAGTACGGTAAGTCACATATATATGACGATGCCTGTTATAATGAATTATGCCATTGTTAAAAGTGTTGCATCATACACATATAATAATAATTTATTGGAACGTACACTATTACAACAGTGGTACAGTCAAATGACGGTAACATTAGGATAAGCATGATCACCCAGTTGATCAAAATTGCCTTTGCGTAGGGTTTGATAATCATCACCTAATCGCGTTGAAGCGAATTCAAAGAGTATTTACTGTAGTTTGTGTGTATGTAGAGAAAGTAGTGGGTGCAGACTCATAGTCCTTTTTTTATAAACAAAAAGGTGATATTATTATTATACTTCAGTAGGTATACATTTTTTAAACATTGTACAAATGTGCCTATTATTACAGATGCTTCTACCATGCATGACCCATTGAAAATGGTATGGTCTGATTATCAGATCTGAAACCGTGGGCCTAGTAGAATATCGTCATTTATATACTATCATAACTATTATATTTGTTATGTAATTACATTAAAAATACATCTACACGTTCACCTACACATGCACAAACTAAAAATAAAAACAATATTTCATGATAATGCAAATAACATTCTAAATTTTAACTCCAAATTTAAGCTCCTTCTGCTCAACAATACAGTCGATTATTCGTTTGCCATCCTAAAGCATTGGCTTCTAAACTGACTTGCTACTAATTGATTCTTACAAAAATAACATGTCAGACATCATTTATTAACCAATCAATATGATCTTTACATATGTTGTAGGTAATAAATAAAGCTACATGTTGCCACAACAATGCCGAAAATCGGTCCAATATCAGTGGATCTACTACAAAAAAACTTCCGGCGGTTCACCACCGCCGGAAGTTTGCTAAAACAGGTTTTACATGGAAAAATTTGAAAAACCATGGTTACAAAATTAAAAATCCGACGAGATTTGGGAATCTTATGGATTCAAGTATTACTAAAACTGTTATTAAATTTAGAATAGGATAAAAGAACAATGGCGAAAATCGGACAAGTAGAAGTAAAGTTATGAAGAGAAATGTGCAAAAAAATAGCGAAAACAGCTGAAAATCGAACGTTTCGAATTAAATTAAATTAAATGAATTCGCGACGATCAAACTTATCCTAATGAAAGAGCATGTTACAAATTATACAGAATAAATTGTATCCTAGCAACTTAATTAACTGATATTATAACCCAAGGAAGCAAAGGTCAGAAAGCCCCTGTGTGATCAAGTAACTCTGCTCCAGTTACACCGGGCACTTATTGGTCAGTGGGTTAATTGAAAAGCACACTTATGGGCGGTGACAAAGTTTAGTAATTGAGAGAGTCTCCTTAAAATGGTCGCTGTAAAAACGATTATACAATCACATCAGTTGTGCCGCCAATTGTCTAAAGACTATTATAGCTTCGTAACGGTAACCGGGGCTCCTCCGTGTAATGAATCATTCAAATCGGAAACCAAGGTGGCACGGCCAGAATTGAAAGCCACATTGTTTTTTTCAGCCACAAAAAAATTAATTTTACGTGCAAATATGTGGATATAATATCCAAAACTGGTACAGTATGTACTGTATTAATATTTAAGAACACTTTACGTTCTTATAATGTTAAGTATCATCTTTATGCTGATGATATTTAAATTTACCTTCCTTTTTATACTTTCACTTCAGGAGTGGATTTAGATCTTCACACTGTTTGCCATGGCAAATGTCAGAACAAGAACAGAAAGGTTATTGGTTGTCAATAGTTCAGATTGTTGTGCAATTTTTCAATGAAGCTCTAAATCTTCTAACCAACGTCCATCCGCAGCAGGAGCAGGAGATGCCATAATCATAAAATCTCTTCTCTGACCCAACCATGTTGGGGCTGCGGTGGTATCTCCTCCATTTGTAAAAGTCCCTTCCCACCCCCCACCCCTTCTTCAAAATCCTGGATCCAGCCCTGCAAGGGGTGGAAGAGGGGGGGGGGGGTTCGGCAGGGTCGTAAGATACCCCAAAAAATTTTCAAAGGTCCATATTTTTTTCAGAAATATTTTGCTAGGGCCTTTTCACAATGACATAAATGAAAAAGCATTGACAAGGTACCAGCAATGAGTCCAAAGACCAATTGTGTGACATAATCTATCTCAATTCCAGCAATTCTGAAACTGAGCCTGCCATCTGCTTCAAGCTTATGGCGCTGTAATCGATTTTCCTGTCTCCCTCTGAAATGTCCAAAAATTATGATCACAACCCACCCAGAAAAAAATCCTGGATACCCCCCTGCACAGGTGCAGCTACAGAATACATGATGATCAGCATGAATAACCTTGCACTTTTATCTAACAGAATAATTACTATGATATAAGAACTAAATCGAATTACTGTAACACAATATTGGCAAATATTGTAACACAGTTTGCAAAACCGAAAACTGACAACAAAAGGAGAATTTATCATATAGAGGTGCAAAACTTTGGAATGGAATGTACTGTAAGCAATGATGTAAAAAATGTTAATAAATTGTCTTTATTTAAAGAGCATAAATGCGACATTGTAAATACATTTAACAGAAGTTTTACACCATTGTGGTAGTTTTTAACATAAACTACTGCAGACATGCCAACCCTACAAGGCCAATAAGAGGAGTCTGAAAAACTTCTGAGCGGAGTTTTGGCAATGTGAGAGGAGTATTCCAAAGGCATGGTACCAATGTCATCGGATTGTAAAATGTAACCGTTTGTCGACTCACTACAGCAATATCGCCGAAAATCAATTTTGATTTAAAACTGACAGGATACTTTCTGTTACTCTTGTATATTTCGGTGTATAAGCCGCAAATTTTATATGCGATTCCCACCCCCCTCCACCCCCCCGAAACTTGGGGTGCGGCCTATACACCGGTCATTAACCTACTCTCAAAAAGTTCAATCGCGAGCCGCGGCGAAAATCAGGCGCCGTCTGTCTAGGTTAGGCCCATGCTAGCCCAATTAATTAGCCTACTGTAGGGTGTAGGACCGGTTTGTAGGTCTAGTATTTGTAATTATACTCACTAGTAACAGTGCTGTTTTAGGATTCCTACTACGATTTTTACGACATTCAAGCAATGGTTTGGGTTGTCTAAATAATTCATTCATAACTACCAAACTACTTAAATGTAGCTAATGCAGGGAATTATTATTTGTTAGCAGAGCAACTTCAATTAACCCGTAATGCAAACTAAAAATGGAAGACAAGGCACTGCTCCAGTTATATCCCGGTGTCCATTGGCCAGTTGGCTAATTGAACAGTGTGCACTGTTTGGGCGGTGACAACTTCAATAATTGGGAAAGTCTCCTTGAAACCGTCCATGTAAAACACATTATGCATCAGTCGTGCTGGTAATCGTCCAAAACCTCACTTTGTGAGTTTTAACTTCGTTATGTTATCGGGGACTCCTTCGCCTAATGTTTTTACCATTTTATAGCTATTATTTTACTCTCTAACACTGTATAAATAACTCTAAATCGATTTTTGCGACGAGTGACTGGTTTGGCTTGTCTTTGCCACATATGTCATATGATGATCAGCAGTAGCTACAAACATCCTATGATTTAATTTTGGATTTAAAATCAATGTAAAATAATACCATTGCAACGAATGGGGAGATTCGTTTTTTTTCATGTTACGATAGCATTTTCCATGAATAATATTCTTGACTTAGGCCTACAGTAGGCCTAAAAAAAGTACCTCAGCCAGCGACAACTCCACTGACTGGAGCAATATGCATGTCGTGAAAGTACCGTACCTTGTCCAGGGCTAGGAGCAGGGAAGGAGTTGTTATGCCTCTACTATACTCTGTAGTCGAGTAGGTAATTAAGTAAAAAATAAACCTTAACCGTACTGATTGCTCAACCAAACTTGGTCTACAGTAGGAAACAGGCCGGTGAAAATGGGCCTGGCATGGTACGGTACATCCTATGCCGTACGTAATAATAATATTTGTTGTCAAATGATCATCATTATCATCAGCAGTATTAAACTACAAACATCTTATGATTTAATTTTGGATTTAAAATAACTGTAAAATAATACTCTTGCAACGAATGGGAGATTCGTTTTTTTCGTGTTCATGCTGCAAATAGCATTTGCCATGAATAATATTCTTGACTTAGGCCTAGGCCTAAAAGGTACCTCAGACGGCGATGCCTTACTGGAACAATATGCACGTCATAAAGTACCTTTCCTTGAAAAACTTCCATCTAGGCTTTATTTCCACTCCATTGGAGCCTTACCAACCCAAACAGATAAGTACTGTATTTGAAAATTTAATTTTGGAACACTTCTAATAGGCTAGGCAATCTAGCATTTAAAGTCAAACAAATTGCAAACAAAGGTTTTTCTTTTTTAATCAAATACATATGATGAGCTGATGAAATTCCACAAATCACACCTTGGTCACACCTCGGGAACATATGCAAATTAGCCAAAATATGCAAATTAGGTTCAAAATATATGGGTCTCATATCTTGGCAACCGCTGGTCGCAGGGAGTTGGTTACTTTTTAAAATTATTCAGAAAATGCATGTTTATATTTGCTCTAATGCAACATTTGCCTCAAAAATGAACGGAAATGCTGCAATTGAACTCTGACCTTATATTCACTGAATTTGTCTATCTCTGTGGCTAATGTACATAGAAACTTACTTTAGGTCTCAAATCATTCAAATGCATGTTTCTTTGCATTATATCAAAGATACTAGAAATACAAGATAGAGTTCTCCACACAAAAAAAGTGTTCCACCGTGTTCCACCGAAATGCATGGTGGGTTACGAAAAATGGGACGCCCCCTACAGCTGGATCTAAAAAAACTTGTGCCAAACTTTCGTTACCAAGTCGTATTTTATTATCAATTCTCAACAAAGAACTAGATATAAAAACAAACTGGAATAGACACCCAGACAGTGACATCGGTGAATACATAACCTCCTTGGTGGCGGTAGAAATCATTGCTATTATCCAAATAATACACAGAACAATTAAGACAGTGACATCGTTAAGTCAGAGGCACCGTGACCTTCAGCTCTAATATCGGCGTTGGTTCGAACGGCTCACTCGCCAATGGTTCCGGTGGTGGAACAAGTCTTCTCGGATAAGGACTTTAAACCGTAGGCCCAGTGTACGCATTTGGCTCGTGTGCACTTTAAAGAACCCGGTACATCATTCGAGAAGAGTAGGGGGTTACCCTGGTGTCCTGGTCCATTAAGTCCCCTGTTGGATATGCCACGTAGGACAGTGATTAAGTTCACTTATTGGCATATCCTTGGCCCTCGTGCCTAAAGAAATGAAATGAAATTAAAGCATAATCATGAATCAGTAAAGAATAAAACAATACAGCGCAGAATCGCATGGCCGGACGCACTCTTAGTGAAAAAGTTTTCCACCATTAGTGGAAAAGGACGGGCGCCTTTTGCGTCTGGATATACTTAGCACCAGAAGGGCGCCCTGTACGTTGGGCACGAAGTATAGGAAACTTGCATGGTTAAAAAGAAGGGCGCCGTCTACGTTGGGCACAACTTCCGCCTCATTTTTACAATGTGAGAACTCTATCTTGTATTTTTTTTTTTTATTTTGTATCTTTGATTATATTAATAGAAGGGATGGAACTCCATAATCAAACCATGGTCACGTATACTCTTCAATATATACTGTATATACAAAAATTAGTTCTTTAATACAAATTTATAAAGGCAATTCGTGAAAGATTACCTATACAACAAAGGTATAACTTGGGAATTCCCCTTCATGGCTATTCTAAACAACAGAGCTGTGGTGTTGTCTGGGCCTGCTGAGACAAAACCATGTGTGCTGCACAACGGAAAGCACTATGTATAGTACATTAATTTTGATGAATTTTTAATCGTAGGTAATTTTAATGCAAATATTTTAATAAGTAGTTTTTTAAGTACTGTTTTATGGATGTTTTTGTACAGATCCTGAAGAAGAGCGTAAGCTCGAAAGCTTGATTCCGTAATTAAAGACGTTTTGTTCCATCCAAGCCTCCGACTATTTCAAAGTACAATATTTATTTGAAAATGCTTTACTTTTTTTGCGAATTGATTGGCAGAGCGGTTAAGTCAGGGGCACTGTAACCTTCAGCTATAATATCGGCGCTGGTTCGAACGGCTCACTCGCCAGTGGTTCCGGTGGTGGAACAAGTTTTCTCGGATAAGGATTTTAAACCGTAGGCCCAGTGTATGCATTTGGCTTGTGTGCACTTTAAAGAACCCAGTACATCCTTCAAGAAGAGTAGGGGTTATCCTGGTGTAGTGGTCCATTAAGTCCCCTGTTGTTTAATGGTTATGCCACGTAGGATAGTGATGAAATTCGCTGATCGGCATTCTTGGCGCTCGTGCCTAATGAAATGAAGTAAAACATTTGACATAAAGATTAGCTGTTATTAGCTGGTAGAGTTCACTATTCCAATTCAAAATGATGCATTTCACTTCCGTACGTTTTCTGCACCGTGAGGTAGCTCGTATATACGGTCTCAACTTCAACTTCTCGTTAATTTTGTTACGTATCTCACGTTCACAATGTTTAACTCAATAATAAGTTCACTGTAACTCACATATCAAGAGTATGTGTAAAATTTCTGGTTTTCACCATGCAGGTACCGTAGCTCATTTAGATCCGTAGTTTTAGATGCAACCGTCACCTCGTATCAGTTTAGTGTTGAGCTCACCAATTTGCATTCTCAATATGCTATTTTCCTTATGTAGCAGTCGTCAATCTCGGTTCCCTGCCTATTTGCAACATTCATTGCTCAAAATACACATATTATATGGCAATTGATATCTGTAGGCTGTGTGCACAATTCTATCTGTATTCTCAAAATTTCAGACATCGTCCTCTATCTTGCACACCTCAAAACCAAGTCCCCCTCCAAATCACACCCAATTTAACATTTCACAACCTATCTCATTATTCATAGCTCTCAGCCAATCAATATCATGCACGACTTACCTGGTTTACATGTTTAACACAGCCCTGATATTCATCAGCAAATTGACCTGCACAATTTTCCTCATTTGCATACCCAGCACAACCCTGGATATAACGTAACTTCTCCTTATCTTTATTGGTAGCAAACCCATTTGTTTAATAATGACAAAAAAATTAATTAAACATTTAAAATTATAATGTCACCTGTGACACTTAGGTCTTTATAAGGTACATAAAAAAAAATTGGCAAAAAGTGGACACACGTAACCTCTGTATTTATTTATTTATTTATTTATTTGTTCACAGTCTTTAACCAGGGTGTCCCAATCAGTCAAGTAGTGGGAGGAGTTAAAGAATAAACAATGCGGACTATAAAGAGAGTAATTAAAATCGGGTATACATATAATAAACAGTTTGTAATGAGAACAGAGATAATTAATAGTCGTTCCTGCAGTATGCCGATTGTCTATAAAATTTTATTGGTTGTAAGTGATATGTTTCAAATTCCTTTATGATTTTGTCAAAATAAAAAGTTTACATAGAATATTTTTTATTCTCAGATATAGAGAAGCCTGTATTAAGTTCCTTTCCTACACCTGTGACAAAGGGGGATATGGTTAACATGTCGTGTTCTGCAGATGCTGTCCCATCAGCTATGTACACCTTTTTAATGGATGGTGTAGTGCAACAACCAGAGGGTTCATCTACATTCTTGATTCAACCAGCAAGTCGCGACAATGATGGCAGTTATCAGTGTAGTGCCAGAAACAATGCTGGCACTAAAACAAGTGAAAGTAGAACACTGGTGGTACATTGTAAGTATTCTTAGTCAAAATAGGTATTGGTTGTCAATCATATATGTATATATCTGTATATTTTTTTTTATATTATGTACCTTCTCTTGATCTGATAGGATATTTTGGCCAATTTATTATTATTTAAGCCGGGCACACACAGAACGCAATTCAATAAGGTGCCATCGATAAGCAGCAGACGGTGTCTTATTGTCAAGCGTTCACAGAGGTATATTTGATGGTCGTATGGGAGGAGCACAGAACAGAGTAGAATGGCAAATCGATGAAGAAGCTTTCCTCCTGCAGTGGAGAGAAATATTTAGATGATGATGATGATGATGCTGACCATAAAATGTTATGAGGCTCCAAGTGTAAATTATTTAACACAATTATCTATATATAATTAATTATTTAACATATAATTGAATAGATCACCCATTATTTATATATAATTCATTTACGTCTAAAAGGTTATATGTAAATAATTATTTATATATAATTAGTTTACTGATTTCATTATATATAAATAATGAAAGGATAAACAAACATTATTTATATATAATAAGGTTACTGGTTTTATTATATATAAATAAGGCAGTAAAGGGTAACACATCATTATATATAAATAATGAAAAGTAACTTACAATTATTTATATATAATAAGTTAACTGATTCCATAATATATAAATAATGAAAAGGTAACAAATCATTATATATAAATAATGAAAAGTTCACTGATTTCATTATATATAAATAACGAATTGACTTCAAACTCATTATATAAATAACTGCTTTTACATTTCATTATATATAAATAATAGCTTTCGCAAAACCATTATATGTATATAATGCTTGGACTGAAACTTATTATATGTATATAATGCACACATGTTATCTTGTCAAGGTTATTATATCTAAATAATGGTTTCTCACTGCTAATTATATATAAATAACCGTGAGGTAGAGTTCCATTATATATAAATAATGACATCGTAGGAAGCCATGGTTTATAAATAATTCGTTATGCAAAATACGAAGTAATAAGTATTCACCAGTGCTCTTAAAATTACAATTAGGACCTATTGTGTGTGGTCTACAGGTCGAAGACCATCACCCACAACCATCAATAGCTTTGAGCTTCAAAAAATCACGTTACTGGGAACTGTATATATAGCAAAAGATTCTTTGTAGAGGCCTAAGTGGTGAAAGACTTAAACGGAGTGTATTCTTTTTTTTTTCTTTTCTCTCAAGTTGAGAGATGAAATCAAATGATGTTGAAAATGAAATTCTTACAATAATAATAATAGTAATAATAATAATAATAATAATAATTCAATGAGACTAATTAAAATTAATTTGCTTTCTGTTATGACAAATGCTTGTTTGAATAGCCTCATGATGCTTGGAATACATCGCGATAGGGTAAGCAACCTAGACCTTGACAGCGTGGTTGTCAGATTTCAAGCAAAAGTTCCAAAATGTAGGATTTCACTTTGAAGAAAGAGGATTTGAAAATAAATTAGATGGTTACATTGCATAGGCCTACTCTTTGTTTCTTGTTTTATTCAAAATGTTTTGGTTTTGGAAGCTCAGTTTGACATTAGAAAACATAGCCTACATAAAGTCATATTATAGTTGCTCGATGCCTATCAAGTAAGTAATAAAAATTCGCCATAATTCGTCAAATATCCGTAGCTTCTAGGGGATGTAGACCCTGGACCCCCACCGGGGCCGTAGGCATCCCCCTGGCCCCAGCCAAGTGAGGCTTGATTCGCTCCACTAGCCCCCACTCCTGTTGGGGCCTCTAGCCCCTTCGTCGGGCAGATCCTAGCTCCATCACTAATTGAATCTGATGTACTGCAAATCTCATATCAATTAAGAGAACCCAAAGTTGATGAACCTCGGTATTATGCCTATCAAAGCAACTGATCCGGACATTTCCCCAGACATTGCCCCGGACGCGACAGACTCAAATCGAGATTCCTGAGGGCCGCGGCGTTCACTTTAGGGTTCTCTTAATTGATTTGAGATTTGCAGTACAGCAGATTCAATAATCTGCTGTATCCCTTGCTGTGCCATTTTTGATTGGTGATGGTCTACGACCTGTAGACCACACACAGTAGGCCCTAATTGTAACTTTAGAGCACTGATGAATATTTATTACTTCATAATTTGCATAACAAATTATTATAAACTTCCTACAATCTCATTATTTATATATAATGGCACTTGACCGCAGCAGTTATTTATATATAATTGGCAGTAAGAAACCGTTATTTAGATATAATGGCCTTGACACGATAACACGTGCATTATATACATATGAGTTTCAAGTCCAAGCATTATATACATACAATGGTTTTGCGAAAGCTATTATTTATATATAATGAAATGTAAAAGCAGTTATTTATGTATAATGAGTTTGAAGTCAATTCATTATTTATATATAATAAAATCAGTGAACTTATTATATTCAAATAATTGTAAGTTACTTTTCATTATTTATATATATATTGATAAATATTGATAAATCTTATAATTTTGACTGTATTTATTTTGATTTCAAAAAAGCTTTTGATTCCGTTCCGCATCAGCGTTTCTTAGGCAAGTTACGTAGTTACGGTATTAAAGATAAAACTTTAAAGTGGATTGCGGAATATCTTGCTGGTTGTTCACAGCGTGTCTCAATAAATGGATGTCTATCTAGTAAAGTCCCAGTGCTAAGTGGTATCCCACAGGGCTCTGTTTTGGGTCCAATTTTGTTTACTATTTTTATCACTGATTTACCTTTAGTATCTAACTCTTCCGTAAAATTGTTCGCAGATGATACAAAGCTTTTTAGAGTTGTAGATTCGGTTGATGATAGATTCTGTCTCCAGGAAGATAATAATGTCCTATGTGAGTGGTCTCGAAAATGGAACTTGCCATTCAATAGTGACAAATGTAAAGTTGTTCACTATGGAAGAAATAATCCAAAATGTTCCTATTTTATGTTTGATATTGAAATTCAGGCAGTTGACAGTGTAAAGGATTTAGGAGTTATCTTTGATTCTAGTCTTAATTTTAGAATGCATTATTGCTGATATTTGTAAGAAAGCTAACATGAAATTGGGCATGATAAATGGTCTTTTAGATTCCTGAAGAAAAAAGGTCTATTGAAATTGTATAAGTCTATTGTGAGACCAACTTTAGAATATTGTAGTGTAGTCTATAACCCAATTTATAAGAGAGAGGCAGATTCCTTAGAAAGTTCAACAACGAGCAACTAAAATGTTTTTGGAGGTAAGGGATTTTCCGTATGAAGATTTATGAATCTTCCAACTCTAGCATTCCGTAGACAGAGATCTGATATTTTACAGCTTTTAGAAAATTGTCCATGGAATTGATAGGGTTTCGGGTGATTTATTTTTTGAGTTTGATAAAGGTGCTAGAACTAGAGGTCACTCCTTTAAGATTAAACATCAGCACTGTAGGACACTTTAATAGAAGTCGTGCTTTTTCATTTAGGTCAGTGCGGCTGTGGAATTCTTTATCGAATGAAGACGTTAACTCTAGTTCAATTAATTTATTTAAATCTGCAATCGAAGTACGTTTGGCTGACCATCCACTCTAATTTGCGCCCTATGTTAAATTTTAAATATTCTGGGGTTTTTTTTCGAGGGGCCTATAAGCATCGTTTTGCTTGGCCTCTATACCCAGGAGGATCAGATTATAGAAGACTCTCTTGGGAAACAAGTAAACAAGTAATATATAATGATTTGTTTATTTATATATAATGAAACCAGTAAACTTATATATAAATAATGTTTGGTTGCCCTTTCATTATTTATATATAATGAAATCAGTACACTAGTTATAAATGAATAATGAAAATGTTAACGCAATTATTTACATATAATATTTTAGACGTAAATGCATTATATATAAATAATAGGTGATCTATTCAATTATATGTTAAATATTGAATTATATATAAATAATTGGGTTAAATAATAAAGTTACACTTGGCGCCTCATAAAAATGCAGTGGAAAGGCTTGAAATGTTTTTGTAGCTGTGTGAGCCTTCACTTTACTAGTCAACAGGGCCAAAGTTAAAGACTTTTTTATAAGAACCATTGTATCTAAGAGCATCATGGCAGTCATTTCAGATTATAAAATTGGCACAGTGTAAACCCTGAATTTTTATAGTATAGGCAAGGGTGCACATGGTCAGTTTTCCAAAACAAGCTAATTTTTTGTTTAAATCCTTTTTACTATGTGTCTATGGCCAAGCATTTCTAAAAGAACACCAGCTCCTCCAACTTGATGATTTGAACCTTGCATGGCTATTAGCCCCTACCCAGATTTTTCTCTTGATTCGCCCCTGGGGTGCATTAGAAATGCAGGGTTTTCAACAAAAATTTTAAAAATTGCAGTTGAAATGATATGATCATTTTCTTTAACATCTAAAGACTGATCCTTGAGGCTGTAATGATTTTGGCGAGTACTTAGCTTCTCTCTGCCTTTTTAGTTCCTATGCATGTAATGCAATAGGAACTCTCGTATTCACTTTTGTGTGTGGGTGTGTGTGTGTGTGTAGTAGACATCTTCAGGTAAAGTTTTCCAACATTTTGTTTTACTGACAGTGACATGCCTAATGGTACCCTTGGGATTTGCTTACTAAATAGCCATCCATCACTTTATTCCCACTGCACTCAATCTTGTCAGACTGGCCCACATTAGCCTTGTTCTGACGTGTAAACTCACACCGGTGATATCGTAGTTATGGAACAATCGCCTGTTATGATGCTGACACCGACCGTATGAACGGGGTCACCTGATAGACAACAAGCTAACACCGACAAATGACCAGATTGGCAAGGCTCTCATCCTAGGGTGCGTTCGAGCCATACACGCCTATTAAATTCCGTGTATATGACAGGTAAATGCACGGCTTTACACCACGGGGGGTCCCCGCATTCGAGCACAAACTTATCTTGTCTAACCGTGTAAAAATTTACCTCGGAAATACTCGTTTGAGGTCAGCGAGGCAATAGTATATCACATCATGCCACGCAATATTTACGTTTCTAACCACGCTTCACGCACTTGTACNNNNGTACTGTACTCCCCTGCGCAAATACTTCAGTTTATTGGTGACCTGTGTCACTGTCAGCTTTCCCCTAAATTTTTCTTCGATCTTTGCAGTTATTTCTTTGTAAATACCGCTGTTTCGGCGGGTGCCGTCCAGTTGTCTTTGTATTCTGTCTTCACCCCCCCCCCCACAATGAGAGAAGGTAACGTATCATAGGTTCGTTCCACACAGACATGTTGAAATGATGAAGATGATGCTATAACATTAACAGGTCAGTGAATGCATTTGTTTTTGTAAAACTGGACAGGCCTATGGTTTTCGCGCGTGTTGAATTGCATTCATGTTGACCGTCAGACGGTAGAGTCATTAAAACATGATTAATGGTCGCGATAATGGCCTTTGACAGCGATACACGGTTCTATAACCCTAAATTTGGTGGTCAAAATAGGCGAACGTGTTCCAGATGTTTTTTACATCTTACCCCTGTTCGAGCCACACACGGCATTTAACTTCCGTGTAAATACACGGACCTCGCACGGATATTTTTCTGGCTCGAACGCACCCCTACAGAACTTTCTGTTAATTGACTTGCCACATGTTGATTGCAATAACATCTGTAGCTTGACCACGGTCTCATTTCCAAGGCAATTCTACTTGGCCTAAATATTAACCAAAGCATCTTTAATATTACCTTTTTGAGTTGTTTTTAACTTCATAGTTGTCAAAAGTAATCCAAATAAAACATTACAGGATAAATTTATATTATACTCGTCATTGTAAACTTATATAAATTTCATGTCATATTTTGGGAAATTCGCAAAATACCGTGGTAGTTTGTTCGCTTCGTCTGAAGATACGGCTGAACGAGATGTGAATGCCGGTGAGATACTGTATTTACATGATTCTGAACTTACAGTTAATACGGTAGCCTTATCTTTAACCACTGCAATTCACATATTCTAGCAAGAACAACCACAAACAACGTTCGTACTCACATAAATACTACATTTGGAAGCTTGGGTTATATGCTGCTGAAAATCTCCTAAATGTTCATAGGTAGGCTTAGGTTAGGTGGGAAAAATTTTATTTTGCTTTTTCGGAATGCTTTACCAAGTGAAGATGAAAAAATTGGATGTTAAACATAGTTTGCCTTTTATTTGTCAATAGTTGGGATGGCCTACTGCCTACCCAATTCAAGCAGGCCTAGCCCAGGCAAGCCCTAGCCTAATGTAATTTCTGTTTTGTCGTCTTCGTTTTATCATGAGATCAACAAAAATCATTTTAATCTTCAACTTTTTTATGTCAGTGTATAAGCGCTAAAACTATCCGCTATAACTCTCGTGTAGACATACGATAAAATTTGATGCGACCTTGACTTGAATTTGCATTAACTTGCATCGGATAGGAAGGATCGTCGGAACATAGCTATTGCCCTTGTGTAAAATATCAAGGTGCCATTGAAACTAGTGCAAACAGTACTGACGTTCAACAAAGTATTGTGTTTATTAATACTGCATTTAGTAAATAATAATTATTTAGTAAATAAATAAAACCAAATATTGTTATATTAAAACTGTAATTTTATTTTATTTTTAATACTGCAGAAACCCAACATTTACTATACCAACTGTAGTACAGAAGGCATAAAGATACTAATAAAGATAACGGTATATAGTAATATAAGTAAATAATAATAATGATTCTTTATTTACTCCTCGTATATGTATGCCTACACACTGGAAAATTTGGGATGGGTCCCCGGGGATCCACGTCAGCCATAGTTCGGCAGCAACTACCCGACTTATCTACAACATCAAACGAATACAGACTGTTACAAACGTGGTCCTTAACTCGCCTAACTCTTAAGCAGTTAATCAAGGAGCTGAGTGTTTTGTTATTATACCATAATGAAAGGAAGCAACTGATGTTTTTTTGCTTTAAGTAATAAAGGAATATGGAGCATGTTGATTTTGTCCCTGCTTCCTTTTGTGGTGGTTTCTACCATATTTTTATTCTCCCTCTTCCTTTTTGTGTTGCTAATTACTTGTTAATTAGTAGGATTTGAGCACTCAAATATATCAATAGGTTCCAAATTATTAGCTCTTTGATAGTGACTAAAAAACTCATTTTTGAAAAATTGTCAATTACTTCCTTTTGTCATGGTGGGGCAGTATGAAACCCGGGCCCTGACTAAAAGAGGCAGGAACCATGCCAATTAGCCAAACGATTTGGACTGGCGAGTACCATACTGTAGACCAGCAGTCGGCTAAACTTGCGGTAGCCACTGCGTGTGCGCTGAACTGTGGAGACTTGTAGGTTCCCAGTTCATTCACCGCTGCTCTCCTTGTGTTTCAGCTGGAGGGCTGAAATGCGAGAGGGCTGAAGAGGGCACCATCTTTTGGATAAGACGTTTAATCCATTGGACCCATATGCATTATGGCCTGTGTGCATGTTAAAGAACGCAGTGCACTATTAGGAAAAAGTAGGGGATTGTCGGCCTGTGTACTGGCCAATCTCCACCAGAAAAACCACACTGGAAATAAGTCTTCTTTAGACTTTCGTGGGTTATCCATCTATCATTTGTGCGCTGCTTCTAAATTTCCAAGTTTGATATATATAATACGCCAATAAGTGATGCCCATTTTACTATTACATTTTATTCTTCCTGATGAGTTTTCCCAACTGGGAAAGATCCAACTTTATCACCCTGCC
>NW_022708492.1:23125-30483 GCF_011630105.1 Anneissia japonica | reverse complement strand
CCTGCCCCCAATCCCACCCCACCACCAACCCCACCCCTCTCAACCAGCACTTATATTATGTATTGTAATAACTACAGCATTGAATTAGGTTAGCTCAGAGGTGGGCAAATTGTGGTCTGTGAAAATAATTTTAAAACCTGGATAGAAAACCCTGTATTGTTATTGTTGTTTTGGTGGTCTTCCCTACTCAGTAATATCAAAACTGAACAAAAATTGATATAAACACAGTGCATGAAGGTTATTATAAGCACACTTCAAACGTCTAAATTTACAAACCATAAAGTTAGCAAGTGGCCCTCAATGTTATATAAAAAATTCATGTCAGCCCTCCAACCTGCTTTTATGTCTACTCATGAGTTTTGTTCTGCTGTAGTTTGAAGATGCGAGATGTGGAAGCTCACAGTGAGCATGTTTTCCTTGGAACTAAAAGACATTTTTTTTTTTAAATTATTATTATCGCTACAAAATATGATTTTAAGCTATTGATAAATCTTTGTAAATTATAATTCTCTTCTGTTAGATAAACCTGAATGTCATCACCCTGATTACATGTATGCTGATCTTGGTGAAGACTTTACTGTTGCATCAAATTGTTCTGCTAATCCTACTGACATGAATTATCAATGGAGCAGTGTTCCTAATGTTACTGACTTAGATAACGACCCAGCAACATTCACATTCCTGGTATCAACAAAGGTTGGCACAAACTATACAGTAACAGTGATTGCTAATAATAGTATTGGATCTACAACAGAGTCAGTAATAGTCATTGTTGCAGGTAAGCTTTATACTTTTCAGATATTAAAGTAAATTACCAGTGAATTAACTGTTAGCTGATTGATAAAAGCAATGATAAAAATAATAATAATAATAATAGTTGGATTTGTATAGTGCATCATGCGAAAAAGCCTCTATTTGCTTGGTGATTTAGCTCTTTAAGTTTGAAATTTTGAGAAAAGTTGATGTTATTTTATAAAACTAAAAAACCTACTCCTTAAAATAATGCATGGTTGGCCGTTGGCTCCGAGGAGTTCAAATCAAATAATGATTATCCAACTTCGTAGTTAATTTACCCTAGCTGTAGTGATTGGTGTAAAAATTTCGATGTGTGATTGTATTTGTGATTTCTTGTAGAAAAGACATTTATGCGATTAAATTTTTCATACAATGCATAGTGTCTGGTTGTTCATGATAGATACTAGTTGTTTAGCATAGTACTTTTGAACATTTTTCAGGCTGTCCAGCATTTTTTCTTTCAATTCTTTGGCCAACTGGGCTCAACACACTGAAAACAATACATCACCTATATATACTCCTGTTGTGGATCGAGAGAAGGTGGTTGTTGGCAATGCCCAGAATCCTGCCTGAGATTTTAGAGTGCTTTTTAATATTAATATATACAGATTAACTATTTGGGGGGGGGGGGGGTTCTGTTATGAGAATAATTTTCAAGCTAATCTATTATTATTTTTGAATTAAGTTACATGTCTCTCAAACGATGGGAGGATGACAAGATAGAAGATGGTTCCCCACGTCATCAATTTTTCATTCTACAAGAGTGCCCCTTTTTTCAGGACCCCTTCCGTCAAATATCTTGATTGGCCCCAGTACTGAATGGGGTGCCATACACAGCAAAAGTCCATGTTAAAATTAAAATGTAATTTGCAAAATTCAATGTCTAATTTATCAAAACATAGGCGTAAATTTCTCGTAAATGAAAGAAAAAACAATATCAACGATAAAACATAATTCTTATGAAGGAAACAACTTATATTGTAACTAATTCATAGGCCAGTTAAATTAAAATGACAGTATGAAGAATCTGTGTTGTGGTATAGTTGTGTGAAAAAAATGTTTACATTTTCAGTTAGTGTCTTCTAAATAAGGGTACCCGCTATTCAGGGGACATCTCTATTAAAGAGACACGCTATAAAGGGGACATATTTTTGTCTTCGGTTTTTTTTAAATAGTATTATAATTGCTGAGATACTGTAATCTAGCTTTTTAAATATGTTTGTTATTGTTATTTTCTATTAATATATCATAAATGAAATATATAATTTTTATTATTTAACTTGTTTTTTTTAATTTCTGAAAACCAGAATTTTTTTTTTGTAGTTTTTTTCTTTCCTATCCTGAGTCTGGCTGTTGATCGACACTTTTCAGCTTAGCCTTTTGAAGCTACTTTGAGTAATATTCTCTCAATACTTACTGTACAGGAGCAGTGTGTGTATAAGAGACAGCCCCCCTGCTGTACAAGTGTTTCATAGATAGCAAAACTAGAGATATATTGTAACTGCTGGTACTGATACTTTTTAGATCCATGTGCTGACGAACACTGAAAATGGTGGAACTTGTATAGTTGTTGAAGGAGGGTACATTTGTAATTGTACCAATGATTTCAGTGGATTAAATTGCTCATGTGAGTTCAGATTGTAAAAGTGATAGATAGGCTTTCAATTTACATGTTCATTTAGCATTCTTTCCAAAATTTAAAGCAAAAGTCAGAACCAGGAAATGAATTTTGAGTCATAACTTGATTGTATCTATAAATTAAGATATTATTTTAAAGCATCAAGCAATTGTTCTTTTGTTGTATTGTTTATGTTATATGAACTTCACAACCTGACCTATTTTTATATTGACTAATTTTCATGAGTAGATTGCATCTATAAGGATGGCTGTTGCCAAGATGAGGGAGATATTTATAATTATGGGAATGGTACTTGTGGCTGTATCTGTGGCAAATGTAGGCAATTTAATTACACCACAAATCAGTGTGAAAGTGAGTAAACAATAAGCTACTATACAGTTAATCTAAATCTGTTTTATAAAATAATGCGGGCAATAGACACAATGGGCGACCAGAATCATGTGACTTACAGTTGACAAAATCTTAAACAGACACACTGTATTGATGCTTACTCTAAAAAAGTGCATGGTTTATTTGAAGTGTTTCTTCTGTAATGTAAGGCCATGCTTTCCCAAGCTATAGGTTGTAATCCACAAGTGGGTTGCCAAACTTTTGCATTGGGTCATGGCCAAGTTTGCAAAAAGCAAAAAAAAAAAAAAAAAAACTTTTAGCAGATCTGATGACTAAAATGTTTTTGGTGGAAATTTATATATTTAACTAGGTAAATCCACACTGTTTCAATTAATAACAAGTATAGGATTAAACTTACCTAAGAATAGCATTATCCCATTAAATTTTGATTGTGTATAATTCCCTGTGTATTTTGGTTGCTATAATGGTATCAAATATATGTGAGGTGTCATGACAAAATCAGTCTTGTGGTACACCAATTCAATTTGATATTTTTAGGAAAATATTATTTGAAGTGATATTTTGACAAAAATACGGTTTCAATGTTTCTGATAAGTTTAACATACTGTATATGTTTCCTGGTAGCAAAAGTTCTAAGTTGAATTACCTATGGTAAATGTGTTTTTGAGGCACATTTTGTAAAGCTGTTTTTTCAAGAATTGATAGAAAAACCAACACAAAATTTATCAGTTGTTTATCTTTAGAGGCAATTTTCTCTAAAGTATGCTTTCAGACATCTAAAATAACACTAACTTATGTGAGGCCTCACCACAAAATGAGTTTCATGGTTAGAATATCAAAAATTGAGTTTATATTATATTTGGGTAGATCACATTATAAGCTTTAATTTGGTCTTTAAATGGCTTCACTATGATATGATGTAGATCCAGAGATGTGAGCATTTAAATATTATGTGTAAAAGAACCACATTTTGAGAAAATCGGCCTCCAATATAAACTAACCTGTACAAATAATAAGACTAGAATTACAGAATATGCGCAGAGAACGCTGTTTTAGTAAGAAAATTCACTTAAAGTATACCATCATTTAATATAAATATCAAGTTATTAAAAAACATTAAAATCAAAATTGTGTAAAAATTTTGACTTTGACTTATTTTGGTGATTATCTCAAAATTATTTCACCATCGATGCATCTCATTTCGTGGTGAGACCTCACATATAGTGGGTACTAAATGTAAAACATCCACATCGTAAACCACAGTGCGCTCATTGAACACAGTATATTGAGAGAGTTATGATGACAGCGACCCAGAGTAAAGTAAGGCAGTAGGCCTATATATTTTTTCAATATTAGTGATTTATAATTACCTTGGCAATTTTATTTAGGCTCTGGAATGCTGCTAGTATACGGTAGGCTACATAAAGGTATAGGCCTAGGCTGCACTGTGAGTGTTAAGCATTGACCACGGCCCGGAGCAGGGAGGGAATTGTTATTCCTCGACTATATATCTCTGTAGTCGAGTACTGTAGGTAATAAATTAGAAAATAACACTTAACGGTACTGATTGCTCAACCAAACTTGGTCTAGGAAACAGGCTGGTGATAATAGGCCTCGTTGGTATGGTACATTTTAATGCCAGTACGTAATAATATTTGTTACATCATATAATGTTCATTATCCTCGGCAGTAACTATAAACTTCCTATGATTTAATATTGGATTGAAAATAACTGTAAAATAACACTCTTGCAACGAATGGGGGGGAGATTCGTTTTTTTTTTTTTGCATGCTGCGATAACATTTGCCATGAATAATATACTTAACTTGGGCCTAAGTACCTCAACCGGGGACGACTCACTGCAGCAATATGCACGTTGTGAAGATAACGTACCTTTCCTTGAAAAATTTCCAAGCCTTTATTCCCACTCCTTGCCAAACCAGATGAGTGTTTGAAAATTTAATTTTGGAACACTTCAAAGTGATTTACCAAATTAAACTCTCATTCCAACCAACATTTGCAACATCTATGATGTGACTTGTATCAACGACAAGGCGAGGCCATATTCTGTCGTCTCGCGATCTTGATAGATGTAAACCAACCCTTATATTGAAAATGACCTTACCCCAGCTGTACTCAACCTACATTAGGACCAAAATAAAGCTTATATGTTCCTCTATTTAAATATATCAATAACTCAGTTTTCATTTTTTGTACCACTGTAAGACCCATTTTGTCCGACAGCTCACATATTATTTAAAGATTGAAATTATTTTATGAAAAAAAAAAGTAGACTACATATTTTCAAGAATTTTGGTCAGTCAATCTAGGGCCACACAATAATTTTTTTCACTTACTGTAAGTCTTGTATTTCAATTAAGTTTGAAATGTTATTAAAAAGTTGTCTCATTTTCCCACTGTGGCAAAAGGATGATCTTAGTAAACAGAGATCACTGTAATCAGTAGCGTATCTAGAAGTCTTGAATGGGGGTGCTGATGGGTGGAGGAGGTGTGAAGGTGAAGTGAGGGCTCAATGATCAATTGAGGGCTGCTAATTCACAAAATAAGGTGATTTTATTTGATTTTAACTACTTGAACATGATTTTTTTGGGGGGGGCACAACTGGGGGAGGCGCAAGTAATTTTTGGAGAGGCTTGTGCCACCTGCACATCCTCCTAAGATACACCACTCACTGACTGTAATACCAATTCCGAGCATCAAATTTTGCAGATTTTTTGTGCAATTTATTATAATGTTATTAGATGGGTTGCAGCTAATGTGGGAAATCACAACTTGGGTCCCAGAGAAATAAAGCTTAAGAAGTGGGGGAGGGATGTAAGGTACATTATTAAATGTTAAATAATGTTGGTTGGGACTCCAGTAAACTACTTTAAATCCCTTGGAAACGTTATTGTGAATACTGAATGGTTCTGCTACTGTATGCTTCTAATATACAGTACTGGCCCTAAATAATTCAAGAGAAACTATATAGGCCTTGGCCCCTATATACCTGCAGTCAGATTAGATACTGCAAGAATCTTCAATCCACATCATGCTAGTGGGAGACACTAGGTTACCATAGATTACTTGAATTCCATGACTAAAATGCACAGAGAATGCTAGAATGAATATCAGTTCAAATTTTATTTCAGATTTCCCTATACATACACAAGAAAAATACATAAAATACAGTTAAGCAGATAAATTATTCACAGAAACAGCACAAACTGTTGATGTGTCTCATCCAGGATATGATGAATAATAGTAGGCCTACAATAGTCTACAACAACAGCAAGTGTTCGTCCAGTTCATATACATTTTTGACTCATACATGCAAGATTTCAAGACATCATTTAAGAGTATTGTTACTATTTATCATTCTGTTCATGAAACCATGGTAGGTTTTTCTATAGAATTCATAGCAAGATGGAAAATTTCTGTTTACAAACATGACTAGCACTACAGTGTCTTGATATGAAAAGACTATTAACAATCACCTAATGCCTTTATTTCTAGTTTATTTCTCACATTATCATTTAGGGGACACTAAGTTATGAAGGATATGAATCCAACGCCTAAAAGGCACAGAGAATTCTAGAACGAGTATCAAAACACAATTTTTAACAATCAACTGCCTTTATTTGCAGTTCATTTCTCGCATTGTTTTAAAATTACATTGTATGTTCAACTAAATGTCACATGATAATACTTGTTTGAGGTCGTCGATTGTATCTATTGGTAAAATGTACTGATATAATTAACAGTGAATTGTTACATAACAAACTTAAAAGAAAATTAAAATGCGAGTCAGAAAAATACCCAGTAATGTGGAGAGAGGGAATTTGCACAATAGGAATGATACAGATAGCCATATCACAATTGCACATGCAAATTCTAACTTGCCTGTCAATAAAATTCAAGAAATAATTTTAAATGAGCCTTAAAAAACATGTATTTTAGTAGTTAAAAATTTGTATAAAAAATTGTTTGACATATTTGTATATTTTAGAGATACCAAAACATAAACGTTTGTATATATGGTAGCCCTACTTTCTAGTAAAACACTCACTAATTGCCTACCTGCTGATAGCAAAAAATGGAAAAATAATATGATAGTTTCTGTGTGGAGCTATATAGTACAAACATGGAGAGAGGGAATTTGCACAATAGGAATGATACAGATAGCCATATCACAATTGCACATGCAAATTCTAACTTGCCTGTCAATAAAATTCAAGAAATAATTTTAAATGAGCCTTAAAAAACATGTATTTTAGTAGTTAAAAATTTGTATAAAAAATTGTTTGACATATTTGTATATTTTAGAGATACCAAAACATAAACGTTTGTATATATGGTAGCCCTACTTTTTAGTAAAACACTCAAAGTCAAAGTCAAAGTAAAACTTTATTCATCCTTCAACGAAGGAAACTGAATGCTCGCATAAAACTTTTAAAAACAATGTACAATCACATAAAAAAATATTCATAAAATTAACGTTTAAAATGTGCATTAAAAAGATGTGTATAAGAGACAGGGCATAGCCTGGGTGCAGTAGGAAATTAGCGGGAAA
>NW_022708492.1:19075-21367 GCF_011630105.1 Anneissia japonica | reverse complement strand
ATTAGAGTCTTACAGAAATCCTAAACAAAAAAAATCCTATAGTTTTTATTATTAAAATCCTATTAGAATCGTATATATCCAATGGATTTATTAATTGAATCTTATACGAGTGTTATAGGTATATTATGATAATCCTATGGGAATCCTGAAGACTTATTATTAGAATCGTATAGGATTCTTATAAGTTTATTATTAGAATCTTTTAGGAATCCTATACGTTTATTATTAAAATCTTATAGGAATACTATAGGTTTATTATTAGAATCGTATAGGAATCCTATAGGTATGTTATTAGAATCTTATAGGAACCCTATTAGTATATCATTAGAATCTTATAGAAATCCTATAGGTATATTATTAGAATCTTATAGGAATTCTATTGGTATGTATATCATTAGAATCTTTATAGGAATCCTATTGGTATATCATTAGAATCTTATAGGAATCCTATAGGTTTATTATTAGAATCTTATAGGAATCCTATTGGTATATCATTACAATCTTATAGGAATCCTATAGGTTTATTATTAAAATCATATAGGAATCCTATAGGTTTATTATTAAAATTTTATAGGAATGCTATAGGTTTATTATTAAAATCTTATAGTAATCCTATAGGTATATTATTAGACACTTATAGGAATCCTAAAGTTTTATTATTAAAATCTCATAGGAATCCTATAGATGTATTAATAAAATCTTATAGGAATCCTATTGGTTGATTATTAGAATCTTATAAGAATCCTATAGGTATATTATTGAAATCTTATAAAAATCCTGTAGGTAAATTGTTAGAATCTTATAGGAATCCTATAGGTATATTATTAGAATCTTATAGTATATTATTAGAATCTAAAAAGAATAATCTTATAGGAATCCTATAGGTATCATTATAAATCTTATAGGAAACTTTATGTTTATTATTAGAATCTTATAGAAATTCTATACCATAGTTATATTATTAGAAGGAAAATTAGAAAAAAAAAATTAAGACTTTAAAAATTAATTTAGGCCTAGTTTCCTATCTAAAATTGTAACAGTTTCCAGGGAATATTTCCCTTCACCTGGACCGTCGAAGGGTTCTGGACAGCTCTCGTATCCCTGTCCTCTTTTGCTTCTGTTACAGGGGTGGCATCAGTGGAGACGGAAGTTGGGGGGGGGGGGGGTGTGTTTTGGGCTCTTTGATAAAAACAGTGTTTGTCGGAGAGAAAAATATATATGTAGGCCTACCCATACAAAAAAAGTCTATAGAATTTTATTAAAAAAACACTATAGAATGTCTATAATATATTGTTTAGAAAATCTATATAAAATTCTATAGAAACCTTACAGAAGCCCACTATAAAAAGTCTATTAAAACTCTATAAAAAAAATCTATTAAAAATATATAAAAACTCTATAAAAAATATATTAAAACTCTATTAAAAACTATTAAAACTCTACAAAAAGTATTAAAAATTATGAAAATTCTATTCTCTATAGAAAGTATATGAAAATTTAATTTTAAAAACCCTTTAAAAATTATAGAAAATCTATAAACTAAAACCCCTATAGAAATCTAAACATTTTATATAAAAAAAAAAAATACATTAAATTGTATATAAGTTGAACGATTTTCTATAGAAAATCTGTGTATTCTATAAAAAAAAAAAAATTGTGGGTGTTGTGTGTTTTTGGACAATTCAAGTGGCCCTTCAACTGGCCCCAATTCCAATTGGTTTTCAATGGTCCCAGTTCCAACTGATCTTTAATTTGTCACATCCCAGTTCCAACTTGTGTCCATTGGCCTAACTTTCCACGGTCTCTATTCCTTGTTGCCAATTAGTAACAATGGCTTAAATTAATCAATTTCTGCAGACTTACAAAATACACTGAGTTCATATACAAACCATAACTTCTTTAATTAAAAACACCAACAAACATCATACGGTAGGGACATTACTTCCCCAGGGTCTCATTTACTAGCATACCCCTTCACATATCGTTCTGCTTATGTCTTACTGATAAACATACTCTACCTCAATTTAAGGCTATTCTAGAGTTATTTGCTTTACAGTCCTGTTTAAATATGCATTTTTCCGTAATGTAGTCCTATCACGTATTAAAGCATCACTATAGTTTATTGTATAAAACACTATTCAAGAAACATTTGTGTTACAGGGGTGCACTAACCAACATTCTTTATGATATTGCAGCACATAACCATGCCTTTTCTTGTCCGATGGTACCAAGCTAAATTAGTATGAATTATGCCGTTGAACAAATCTAGTTTGAAATATTGAATCTCAGTGA
>NW_022708492.1:14562-16292 GCF_011630105.1 Anneissia japonica | reverse complement strand
TGACGATACTGCTACTGCCTTTGGGGAAGCCGCCTGGTGCCATTATCATAATTTTTCATCAAAGTCCTTCTCCGGGCCCCTTCTATTTTAAATTCCTGGATCCGCCACTGACTGCTGTAGTTACTACAATTACAATAACAACACCACAATTATATTGAAATATAAAGTTAAACATATCATGATAACCAGTGGCGGCACTGCAGAGGGGCTAAGTGGGAGTAGAGTTCCCCGTCGGGAAGGCATGTGGACGAAGAGAATTTCGCCGGAGTAAAAATAAAGAACATTTTAAGAAGTTTATGTAAAATGTAAATGAATTCTTAATACCGTACTGTATCCCAGCAGAGGACCCACATCCACTCACATTCGAATTTTTTTTTTGGAATTAGTATACTGCTGGACGATCTTAGGTGGCCGCCCTGAAAAAAAATTAGGCATCAAATAGAAAGAGTACACGAAGAGCACACACGCAAGACGAGTGACCATAATTTTTTTTCCCACAGTAAACGAAGGGGGTAGGTAGCCACCCTATTAATCCCTCCCCCCTCACCACCACCCTCCAGATCCGCCACTGATTAACAGACCAGTGCTGGAAAGCACATCTGAGCATCTAGAAAAACAAATAATAATCAGTCCACAAAAAAAGAGACAGGAGACAAATAAACCAGGACATTACCTGCCACAACATTTAGTCTGCTTTATCAAGGCCTTCGCCCTGCACCCCCGAATACAGAACCTTTCTGTATCCACTCGCCCCAACCATGACTACTGGGTTAGTTTACCCAGGGTTGTCCACCACCTACAATAACTTAACCTGACGTTGAAATACTGTAGAGGGCAGCAACCATAAAAGTGGTCGATCATATTTTTTTTTTGTGCAAGGTTTATGTCGAAAGTCAATTTACCTTCGCGAAAATGGTATCGCCCAGGCTATTCTTTTGCATTAACGATTTTGCAATGTCTGGCTGCTTTTTGCAAAGCGTGGCTGACCTCGCCTCGCTGCCGGTCTGCAGCAGGATGCAATTGATGAAACTAGCTCTCTGCATGCTGGATACAACGGGTTCAGGCGAGGGGCGTGTCTTCGTATGTTGACGTCATGCATAATTTCAGCTATAGTTGGTCTTTATGGAACGCCGTTACTGCCTTTGGTGGCTCTTTTCCGTTCAGCGCATTCGGCCCTTTTAACATTACGTTCGGTGCTTTTACATTACGTTCGGTGCTTTTTACATTACGTTCGGTGCTTTTAACATTACGTTCGGTGCTTTTACATTACGTTCGGTGCTTTGATTACGTTCGGTGCTTTTAACATTACGTTCGGTGCTTTGCCGCACTTCGGCTCTTTTATCATTTGGTGCTTTTACCTTTCGGCCCTCATCAGTGGCGTAGAAAAATATTTTTCATTGGGGGGGGGTGGATGATTGGCGTGTTAGCCAGTGTCGTAACAGGCACCGGGGGGGAGGGGGAAACTGCCCCTCCCTGGACGTTTTTTACCGGGCTGCCCAAGCCGTCGTACCGGGCTGGGTAATAAGAGAAAAGAGGGGAGAGGGAGGGAAAGAGAAAGAAGAGGAAAAGAAAAGGAAAGAAAAAGAGAAGAGGAAAAGAAATGGAAAGAAAAAGAGAAGAGAAAAATAAAGACAAGAATAAAAAGGAAGATATCATAATGACCAGACTCACAACACCCTGCAACCCCTTCTCCACTTCAAAAACTGTCATAACTCCTTTGATTTATGCTG
>NW_022708492.1:11629-13241 GCF_011630105.1 Anneissia japonica | reverse complement strand
GTACCACACAATTATTATTTTCAAACTATTCCTGTCTCTTATACACATCTAGATGTGTATAAGAGACAGTAAATACCCACTCTGACCCAAGACCCCTGTTACGCGCCTGGTGTTAGCGCCAATGTGTGCCCTTGTGCGGACAGGGGATGTGACCCCCTCTGAAGCTGGAAACCTTGTTTTTGCAAAATAAATTGATGCAATTTAGTATTATAGACCTAATCAATAAATTCCTCATCAACCGATATAACCTTGGAATTGACATAACATTACTGATGTCGTACACACCCTTCAGTGTGAAATGTGGCTCTCTTTGCAAGCACATCTAACATCTAAGGAACATCTAAGGAAAGAAGAGCTTAGATTGGTACCAGATAAAATAATTTTGTTATCAACATTAATACATTATGCTAATTTTCAGCTTTGTAAGCGCATAAGACAGTGCAAATTATTTCTGTGACAGTCTTTTGAAGCGTGTAAAGCTCCATTTTATCCCATACATAGTCAAAATATTGGGGGGATGATACAATGGACCATCACCCCCCCCCCCTTGTCAAATAGTCAAATATTGGGGGGGGGGGGGCTATATCCCCCCATCCCCCGGGATCTACGCCTATGGCCCTCATCATTACGTACGGTTCTTTTATCATTCGGTGCTTTCATGACCTTTGACATCGGGTTAAGTTGAAAAAAATCAACGGCTGTGGGAATGAGCCTAGTGGAAAATCGCGCGTAACAAAGCATATTCGACATGTGATTATCTTAGTGATAAAATAATAATAACTAACGAAAACAAAAATGTCTCGATCAATCAAAACAGTATTAGAAGACCTGGATCTACATTTTCTTGTCCCTAAGTTTGAAAGGGAAAGTTTTTCCACATGATTTTGGTGATATATTAGGGCAAATAGAAATATAAGATTATCAATATAGACCTAGTATTGAAAACAAAAATAACTATGGGGGACTCTTCTTTATTCCAGATATGAAGAAGCAGGCTTATTTAAAAAGAAAATTAATTAATTACCGGTAACCAAACGATTCCAAGTCCGATCCCATTTTTGGCTTACATAATAAATAAAAGTTAAACTCAAAATTTTCCCCCTCCAGTTGATTGATTTATTTTCCCCTCCCTTTACTGTCCGGTCGTTTTACAAATGCTCCTTCCGTGGTTATCTCGTATTTTGATATTGGTATTATTTTTTTTTTGTCTTTTTATTTTGTCTACCTTTTTAATATTATATAATTATACTTACTTCTTAATTCATACGCAATTCAGCCTTTGTTGCTGCTATGTATGTTTTTGATGTTGAATTTTTAATAAATATACCTCAAATAAATAATAAAAACTTAGCATTTATATTACAACAAAGATACACATTTGCAGGTGTCCCAAGTTGGAAAAAGGCAATTCGTGAAGTAGGGGTGAAGCCAGTGCAGTGGGAGGGTACAGGGAGAACACCCATCTATTGGGGAGAAAATCCACAATTCCACATTTAGAACTCCCGATCTACGGCCAATTTGTTTCCGTCTTGCGGGCATCTGATACCATTTTAATTGTTATTTAGGGCCTACCATGTTGTATATTTGCCTTTACAGCATTATTATTATTATT
>NW_022708492.1:5533-11211 GCF_011630105.1 Anneissia japonica | reverse complement strand
AGGTCATGAAAGCACCGAATGATAAAAGAACCGTACGTAATGATGAAAGGGCCGAAAGGTAAAACTAAAAAGCACCAAATGATAAAAGATCCATAAGTGTGGCAAAAGCACCGAACGTAATGATAAAATCACCGAACGTAATGTTTCAAAGCACCGAATGTAATGTAAAAAGCACCGAACGTAATGTAAAAGCACCGAACGTAATGTAAAAAGCACCGAACGTAATGTAAAAAGCACCGAGCGTAATGTAAAAGCACCGAACGTAATGTAAAAAGCACCGAACGTAATGTAAAAAGCACCGACCGTAATGTAAAAGCACCGAACGTAATGTAAAAAGCACCGAACGTAATGTAAAAGCACCGAACGTAATGTTAAAAGGGCCGAATAGCAAATGCGCCGAACGGAAAAGAGCCACCAAAGGCAGTAACGGCGTTCCATAGGTCTTCCAGTTTTATTTAGTTCGATGCATGACGTCAACATACGAAGCCATGCCCCTCGACTGAACCAACTGCGATTTTTTTTCCGTACGAAACATTTACATGGAACTCCACTCGGGCCGTCTCGACTGCAATCGACCCGAAAATCTCATATTGCCGAATTAAGGAGGTCAAAAGGTCATCAATAGATAAACGTCTACAAAACAACTTCTGAGAGAACGTCGCTGTCTAATTTTTAAAAATACATTGATGTTACCATGCTAATACTAATGGGTCATTTAAAATGACATATAATACTTGATTGTGCTGCACGAGTAATGAAAAGCGTTATTTTAACTTTAGTTACATACTGTGACAATTTTTATTTTTTAGTTAGGGCTGGGTTTTGCATAATTACCTAGGCCAGGGAGTAACACCCTGCCTAGGCCTACTAATTTTCTGGGGAAACAGGGAGTCTGGTGGAAAGCAGAGAGAGAGTAAGGAAAAGCGCGTTTCATTAAATGAAACAGGGTGACAGTTATTTTCAAATTAAGAAAAGAGCTGAGAATAGGCAGCTCTAAAATACTGGATGCCATAAGACCTGCCAAAATGGCAGCTAGCACCAATGAATGTATAAATGAGGCCTAAGCCTAGTTATTAATATTAGGCATAGTAATCTACAGGTTCTTCTTGACTACATGGCTAGACCAGGGAGTTGTTATTAGATAGCAACTCCCTGGCTAGACCAAGTTACAGTAATTACATGTAATGCCGAAATGATTATTTATTATTATTATTATTATTATTATTAATTATTATGTTACTAAAACCAACTTGTAGGCCTACAGTAAGGGGAACTTAGACAATGGAGGAATAACAATTAAAAAATCGACGTTAAGGAGAAATAACACAAAAGATATTCCCCTTGGGCTAGTTATTAATTATAGGCCTAGTAAATATTATTACAAGGCTTAGGCCAAGATAATTAATGCTGAAATTATTATTATTATTATTTAACATGAATTGTACATTACAAGGATAGTTTGGCCAAGTTCAATAACGCCGGAATGGTATATTTTATTTATTTAATAATATTTCTCTTATGCACTCTATTTTTTATTTTATGCTTCAATTTTTTCCATTTTTTTTTCTCCAAAATTTTAATCAACGTCTGTATGTTAAGCGTGACTGTTGGTATCAGCCTAGGAACCTAGGGACCTAGTAGGATGGGCCTAGGTAGGACTTAAACTCAGTCTGTAGTTAGGCATAGTTTATCCTCTTTCTCTCTAGCCTTTGGTATTACTGTACAGATCTACACTTTATAAAAGGGGGTACTAGCTGTTGTTGTTGTTGTTGATATTATACTAACATGTAATAACATCCAAGAAGGTCACAGTTATAGTTACACAATACATCCCATAAATCCGTAAGATATCTCAGGCCTACCGTAGGTAAACATAGAAAGAGCAATAATAGTAAAACTCGAGCGTGTGCCTGCTCTTGTTCCTCGTATCAACTCAGCCGAGTCAATCCGAGATGGCGCGAGTGAAGTTTCATGCAAATGTTTCGTACGGGGGAAAAAATCGCGAACCTGTACCCGAATAATCCCAGAAAAAGTATACTATGGAACGCCAAGCAAATAAGTAACATGGAACGCCAATGGTGCCAAAATCCACGTACTGATTATGGCATCCCTATTGTTCTGATGAATTTAGTAGACATAAGAAGTGTTTTATTCGTCAAGCCTGGTTAGAGACCGTGTTTTGTCGGGGTGTGGATGAAAAAGGGACGGGGTGGGTTATAGGGGAGGGGGACTGGATTTTTTAAAATAAATTTATAAACATTTAAAAAATACAACATTTTCAGAATTATGCAAGTATTTACAAGTAAAATGATCAGGATTTCTATTGTTGCAAGCTACATTGTAGCATGGGGAGGTGGTAAAGCAAGACAATAATTCCTCCATTCGAACTATACCGATTCCATCATTAAAATACTGGTAGATCACATTAACTACTCTCTATCTTCTTTAAAATCAAAACATTTATGCGTCCGCAATACTTAATTGAATGCTAGGCCTATACCTTTCTTTGTGGCCAGTGATCCAAATCAAATTATGCCAAGGGCTGATGGGAAATTATGTTAAATTATACCAAATGTTTAATTTAATGGTTGTTTAATAAGCACCTTTCTCCACCTAAAATGAAAGCAACACTATTTTCAATACTATTACTGTATCCTATACTCAGTGGTGCCGCCAGAGTCGACGGTGTCAGGTCTGATGTTCCCGACTGAGAAGAGTGGAGGAATTAGAATGGCCAATTTTCCAGACGGGAGAAAGTTGCCGGTGTCAGGGAATCAAAAACCCTACAATATATATATTATATTCAATAATGAATAAATGTAGTTGGCAATACTAGCAACGTATAGTGCTCGATTCACCTGTCTTAGCATTCATATACTTGCACAATCCTTGTATTCTCTCACTCCCTATCCCCTCTTTCTTTTCTCTTCTTACCCAGCCCGGTATACGACGGCTTGGTCAGCCCGGTAAAAACCGTCAGGGGGACAGTCTGCCCCCCGGGCCCCCGCCTGTTACGCCATTGCTTATAAGATGAATGGGAATATGAATCATGCAGATCTGGAATCAAATCTAGGTGGTGGGGTCAACATTCCTCCCCCGGGAAAATTTTGATTTCTAGATGGCGGGAAATGACCTTTCTCGACTTTTGAGCTAGGTGACTAATGACTTTGTTCTTCAAAATTCAAGGTTTTCCCCCTCATGAAAACGGTAAGGTAAACTTTCTCATTACAGTAAATAGGCCTGTTATGTGTGTATAAATACATTTAAAAAAAATTGAGTAGTTGCATACGATTTTTTCCATGAGATGAATTCCAAAAAAGAAAGGAGGGTCCGGGGTTCTTCCCCAGGAAAATTTTGATTCCTAGAAGGCGGGAAATGAGCTTTCCCGACTTTTGAGGTGTCTTTTAAATTAAAGTCATTAAAAAATACTTCAGTAGTCGGGAAATCTCATTGTCCACCATTTAGAAATCAACATTTTCCCGGGAAGAACTCGAACCTCCCTTTCTCAGATAATTTTTTCCTATTGTTATTACAGTAAATAGGCCTTATGTGTGTATACATATATTAGAATTCTTTTCTTTTTGCTCTTTTTTTGTTGCCCAAAGGAGTATAATATGAATTGCGAGAAAATGTAACTCGGTCGGGTACTGGATAAACATTCTCTTTCCCATCCTTCTTCTCCTTCTTCCCTCCTTCTTTTTTGGCATTTCCGATCATACAAAAATCTCCAGACATTATATATTTTTCGCCAAAAAATTGGGGGGGCCCGGGCCCCCGGGCCCCCGGCCCCCCCTGCTTCCGCCGGCCATGCAAGCTATGTGGCTCGGTTCCAGTAGATACAGAGAATATTTTGTCATTATTAACGCGTCCTACGAAATTCTTACGCGACAGCACTAGTCCCTGAATTTGTGAACAAGATCGGAGATCTAAAGATGCAATCTCTACCGTGCATCAGTGGCGGCCCGCTGGATCTCAATAGAGATTCTTTAATAATATATAAATTTTAAAAGGCAAATAGGAAAAACCCATAAAACAGCAAACGGCCACATAATGCAAAACTATTTAAAATTAAAACGGAACAGTAGAGAAAATCCGATCAGAATGACAAAATAAACTAAGCATCCACTGGAAGGAATCCCAATATCTGCAGACGGATCCGTTTCGGCCTTCCAGGCCTCATCATTAGTAGGGTGTTGTAAAGGATATTTGGGTAGAACATGTGCAAGACTTTATGGTGTGAGCTGTTACAGTTTGTATAAATTTGCCTGGCCGTAACGTTTAAAAAGTCACGGCCAAACTATATTTGGCCGAATTTGGCCGAATTTTTGAATTTACATTTTTTTTTCAATACAGGCCTAATATAACAGACTTGTTTTGGATGTGTTGTTTTTGTTAGCTTAAATTCTATATTTGATTCTAATCACAGTGGCGGGTTCAGGGGGTGGGGGTTCGTTCCCCCCCCCCTCTGTGAAGAAACGTAACAAAACACTATGGGTCCTGGCTTACAAAACTCATGCTAACTAGACGCGGATCCAGACCTTCGCCCACTTCTCCCAAGCGAAGGTCAGGGTGAGAATTCAAAATAAAAATTTTTCCAACAATCATACTTACTTTCCTTGACACTTATTTTTTAGACATTACCATTAGTAAATTGTTTAAAAATCCACAATATCCTATACCTTACACTTTTAAACTGATTGTACTCTAGGCCCTACCAGAGAGAGAGAGGTACGGTACATTCCCAATACATTATGGTCTTCCACTTCTATAGCACATGATACAGTGCATAGCAAACGTTATGTAACCACTAATAATACTCAGGTCCAGTGGCGTAGGTATGGGCAGTGCAGTCAGTGCACAGCACTAGGGCCCGGGGCTATTGGGGGCTCATTCAATAGGTATAATGATCTAAAAATTTAACTTTAAAAAAATCCTATTCAAACTTTAAAAGGACCCTTCAATAATATTAGGTTTTAGAGGCTATAGTTATTGATTATTTTCATTACAATTTACCTATTAGGCCTACCTGTTTCCCAAACGCTGCAAGTAAAAAAAACAAAACAATACAAGCCCTTACGTATAGGCCTACGATGGACTAATATACTTTTTGAAATCACATTTCTAAAGCAATACAATATCGTCACGCACATTTTGTGTTTGTGGTACAATATTTTAAAGTTTGGTTCAACTATTATTGTGTACGTTTTCTAACACTTCAGATCATCATAACTTCATGAATACATTTTAGATTCAGTTCACTGCAAGTAGGTCGATGACTGTTCTATTATTGGATCAATTAGGGGGCCTATATGTATTTTGCCCAACCTGTCGTGAAAATGTATTGAATACTCAGTGCGTGATTCACTAATATACTTTTTGAAATCGCATTTCTAAAGCAATAAAATATCGTCACGCACATTTGTATTTGTGGTATTTTAAAGTTGGTTCAACTATTATTGTGTACCGGTACGTTTTAAACACTTCAGATCATCATAACTTCATGAATACATTTTAGATTCACTTCACTGCAAGTAGGTCGATGACTGTTCTATTATTGAATGGTAATTGTTATTATCGTGATGGAATATACAATACCTGGATTCGCGCCAGGAGAATAAATTAGGTGGGGCCTGTGGAATTTTGCCCAACCTGTCGTGAAAATGTACTGAATACTCAGT
>NW_022708492.1:0-3364 GCF_011630105.1 Anneissia japonica | reverse complement strand
ATATATATATATATATATATATATATATATATATATAAATCAATTAATTGCCTCCCCAAAAATATTGTTTATCTCATAAATATTGTAATATTTGTGGTAAACAATATGTCAGAGAAAACACTCTTCGTATGAGAATGACACAACATCGATCAGCTATCAAAACCTCTAAGCTTGATCAACCAGTAGCCGAAATTTTAGCTGGTCACTCAATTACAAATTGCAATTTGTTATTGCAAAAGACCATAATGCCAATTGGAGCAACAAAAATCGTAAGAATAAATATAATCACTGGGAACTAAATTATTCCAATGACATTCGAAATTTAATCTCTAAATTATTTGGATTATTTTTAGTAGCGTGTCTCTGAAGTTTAGTTAACTATAGTTTATTCATTATTATTTTGTTTGTTGCGTAAATGTTCGAAAACCATGTTATTTCGTTTACTGAGATGGAAACACCGAGGTGTATTTTATCATAATAGCCGTCATGACATTCAAAATTTAATGTAACTAATATTACAGCAGAACATCTCGGGTTCGAATTCCCGTTACGGTGAATGTTTACCCTCTAAGCTTGCTCCTTGTTATGAAACGATGAAATGAAACGATATCTATATAGAGTTTTGTAATGTAATAAATTATTACTTTTGTTTAATTATAACAATAACATAACATTATATTATAGACTATGATAGTGTTTCTATATCATTTTCATTATAGAAGGTTTGTTTTTTGGAGATTAAACAATGAAGGCAAAATTAGGAATCATAAAATATGTTGTTGGAACGATTATAAGAACACAGAGAAAACAAAATTATATATTTGCAATTCTGTTTTGATGCGTGTGATATAACATATCAGTGTGTATGCCCATAACTTTCTAATATAAAGGTTTGCTTTATAAATCATCTTCTAAATTATAGAAACTTTGTCTACCTTACTGACATGAACATATTAGTGTGTTATATAATATTAGCCGCTATCACGTCCAGAGGTAAGTGACTTTATTTAAGTTTACAAGATAATAGCTGTTTTTTTTTATTACGTTATTTTATAGAATACACTAGCCATTTTAAACGAATTTCTGATATTATTAGGCGAAATCCAGTGAGAGTCAAAAAAGGGGGAGCCTTGATATAAACAAGATACCGTAAAACCTCGAATTGAAGCCCAGTGTGCTTAATCTCGAGATGAAGCCCATCTTGAATTGAAGCCCCTTCTTTAGTTGCAAAATTAGCCTCTAAAAGAAGCCGAACTCGGAAAGAAGCCCATGGGCTTCTTTGCAAATAGCGTATGCTTTTCGAGACAGTACATACATTGTGCATGAATTTCAGGGAAAAATAAAGTAAAAACAAGCTTGGTTTATACATTAGTTTGGGTGATGTAATGCCAGCTAAATACACTACAAATACAGATTGATGTTACAATGACCTTATTTATTGTTTAATTATACAAATTAACAAAATTTACAGCATTCATTTTGAAGAATCCCACTCTTCACTTTGCAAAAGTAGTCTCGAAAAGAAGCCCATCTCAAAAAGTAGCCCATCTAGAAAATAAGCCCATCCAAAGTTGTTTTACTAGCGCTATGGGTTTTACGGTATACACATTGATGGATTCCATTTTTTATTTGTGATATTAATAGGCCTAATGTTTCCTGAACTTTAGTAGTTTAGTAAGTGTTTTATAGAGGGCGTTGTCAGTTGTAATACTAGACGCAATCCACATTTGGATTCTGAAATAGTTTATGTTTTATCGTTAAAGAAATTGATGTTGAAAATAGGGTTTTCTGGTAACGTTGACAGCTAATGTATTGAATTAAGTAAGTATTTCTGAATTCTGTTTCAGGCGCTAATGCACTTTAGTACTGTAACACTTCTATCTTTAAAACTTGTATTTTTACCTACTGTGCACTATTAACAATATCTTACAATGATCATATTTCATCCAGTTCTGGCACTAATAACGCCAGATTTTAGCATTTTATTACTAAAACCACGGCTTTCAATGCCTAAACTATAGTTCCATCATTCGTCTCCGTGTTCAGCGAAAATATGATGGCGAATTGGTGATCGAGCCTAATTCTGTTGACAGAATTCAAACTATGTGTGTTGGTGTTGCCAGAATTAGTAAATCAAGATCAAGCGTCAGATTCTGAACTTATCTGTAGAGCGATGAGAAGTTCTATGTCTCGTGAGAGAAGGGAAATGGAAGACAGCACAAACATGCATACATTATTTAATGAAAGAATGTGTAAATAAATATATGAAGGTCCTCATGTAATGTCCTGGGTGTAATAATGACCATGATTGATTGATTGATTGATTAAGTGAGTGAGTGAGTGGTTGTTTAGGTACGTGGATGGGTGAGTGACTGATTGCTTGATTGATTGATTTAATAATAATAATAATAATATAATAATAATAATAATAATATAATAATAATAATAATAATAATTTGATTTAATTTGAGTTTATTCAGAAAATCATTGCACAATTACATCGAAACATTGGTAAAGAAAATCTTATAGGCCTAATAAAAAATTAATATCAAACAGAAAGCACAAACAATGATAATAATAATCTTAATAATAATAATTATGATGATGATGTTGTTATACTTATATACCGCAAAATTCAGGAGCTTCGATGCGCTTAGAATATATATATATATATATATATATATATATATGTATATATGTATATATACAGTATATATATAATTTCAATTCGAAAATAAAAGCACAATAGTACAAATAAACTTGATCGATTAAAATATCGAGATATGAAATTCATAATCAATACATAATACATTTAAATAATCAAGACATATATGTATATATATATATAAACATAATAATAATAATAATAATAATAATATAATTTGATTTAATTTGAGTTTATTCAGAAAATCATTCCACAATTACATCAAAACATTGGTAAAGAAAAACTTATAGGCCTAATAAAAAATTAATATCAAACAGAAAGCACAAACAGTAGCATTCTACTCCAGCAGAATACCGGTACATTTTTTTCTAACCTGGTTGGGATCCATACCATACGTTTTCTATAATCACACAATTGTTTTCAATTCACGCAATTTGACGGTAATGTGTTGTAGTTCAATAAGTAATGAAAGTGTACATGTATCATTTCACACAAAAAATAAACGCCTCTGTCAAAACCCATTCTCAACAATAAACATCGAAACAAATTGTCCAACCGGGATTCGAACCAGACACCTTCTGCTGTCTATAAACGGTAAAGAAGAGGAAATTGCGAGTTCGAAAAATTTCCCTAACTGACAACCGAACCCGGGGGTTTCTGCTATCTGTCTTGTGTCTGTCTGTCTATATATATATATAT
>NW_022708491.1:0-1938 GCF_011630105.1 Anneissia japonica | reverse complement strand
GTGGATAAGGATAAACCAAATAATACTGTATGTAATAGAATGTTCGACTAATAGAAGCCAACGGTAGTGGTGGTGACGGTCACAATGAGGAAGTTGCATGGTTGCGGGGTTGCTTCTGCTTGGCCCTAGGAGTCGATTATTCTATTATTAGGCCCAAAAAAAAAGATTATTAGTTTATCACTCTCGTGCGCATGTCTTTTATGGTACTGGAAAAAAAAAAAAAAAAATTTTTTTGACATTTTTAAAATTTCATTTATTAATTTTTTTTTTCATTTATTTTATTAAATAGTTAGTAGATATTGTTTGCATTATCTAAATCATGTTTTACTTTGAATATCAATGCACAGCAAACAACCCAAGGGTGATATTTGGCTTTAGCAAAATAAAAAATTTAAAAAAAAAACCTCCCTCCCTCATCACTTTTCCTGCCCAGATAGGGTGATAAACTAATAATATTTTTTATAGGCCTTAGTCGGTTTATCTAGGAAAGTGTTCACGAACTAGACTATGTAAACTAAATATTATAATAATTAATATGTATAGTAAAAATGATGCATTTTACATACAAATATCCTAATATTCTAAATTACGACAAATAATTACAGTAAAAATGACTAGTTTGAGGTAACCCCTCATTTTATCATGGCATGATCATGGTTAACTAATTGCCAGAGGTCATTGCTTTTCAATAAGATACCTTTGCTAATCTGACCTCTCAACATTTGTGTTTTATTGCAACACACAATGTCAATCAATGCCTAGTCCTTCTTGACTTACTAAACAAGAACACAGGGTATTAGCATAGAGGTATACCTCCATGGTATTAGCAAGCATTAGCTTTCAATTACTTGATATCTAAATTAACTGATGAATTAGGTCTTTATCAACCAATTGTATGCAGTATTGTAGAATTACATCAGAGTTAATACTCCAATTTAATCAGACCTAGTGTGTGTTCGGGCGAGAATGGGAGAAAGTTACATCGGGTTCTTACCGGTATTGTACTGTATCTGCGGCTGGTCTACCAGTTCGTGTAGAACTCAGCTTTCCAAAAAACCTAAAACCTTGGATGTAAAAGCTAAGGTATTATGCAAATGAAGAGTTTCTATCAAGTTGCTGGACACTTGTGTCACCCAGCTATGTCACCCCATGCTTAAGAAACGGACTTTGACGTTGGTCCACTGCATTAATGCAATTGTCTCAAAATCAAGAAATTAAATTAAATTAAAGAAACTACAACAATAATAAAGTATACATAGCAAACTCCCAATAAATCACAGATGTGCAGTTTAAGCGTATAAACCATGAATAAACTTTCCTTCGTTTGACAATTGTAGTTTAAAAACATAAATTTACTACCACCGTTATAACGAATAAGCAGTGGTGCCATGATCATGCATGTGGCGCGACAAAGTAACATTCTAGATTCTAGGGTAGCCCACAGTTGAAATAAATTATTTTATCGAGCTTTTCAATTTTGTTTTTGGAAATAAACTGTAAAAGAAGCAAGGACCATGAACATTTAAACAGACTTTATTTCTGGCGCGTGTTAAAACAATCAAAGGGTTAAGTGATAGATTTGCTCCCTGCTGCTAACACATGCTGCTTTTGCTCCTCCAAAAACACAATTTGCAGCGTTGGATTATCAGCGGATATCAGCAGGTGGTGCTACCTGTCCACAGTATTATACAGTAGAACTAGAAATTGCAAATTGCAAGTGAAAGTGCTGCGAAGTACAACTGCATAAAATGTTCTTCGAACAAAATTATTTATGCGAGTCAAGTGAAAATAATGAATAACAAAAGTATAACAAATAATATAAGCACGACCCATTGTCTATATTAGAACAGCGTTGGTACCGTGTACAATAGTCTTTTGCTGCAGTGACATCTCTCTGCTGGCGACTCGCTGCTGCTGGCGATGACTCGCTGCTGGCGA
>NW_022708490.1:0-1518 GCF_011630105.1 Anneissia japonica | reverse complement strand
CCAGTTTATCAAGAGCTCCATTTTGTACAAAAATCAATTGTACAACCTATCAAAACATTTTTGCTCCGGAGCCTGGCTTTAAATACATAATTAAAAGTAAGTACTGTACATTATTATAATAAACAAAATTAATGTAGGCCCTATAGGCATACAATAAATAAGTATTCTTACTATTGACTTGAGAGTACGCTACACTAACAAGTGCACATAACACAATCAAACGTGTAGCCATCTTCAACTTCATACCATCTCTTAGAATAGGAAAAGCTGTTGAGACTCCAAAAGACTGCAGCCTTCGGATATAATGAAATTATTGATATGGGTAACTATCATATTAGGGTTCACTTTTTGGATTGTTCATTCGGCTTTCTGTTCTCATTAGAATCATAATACAATCTGCCACTCACCTGAGCTCCTATTCGTACCGTACACTTTGTGATTGATCAACGAATGTATTTAATCAGCGAATCGGAATGGAATGAGGGCTTAAAATCGAGTTGTGGAATACTATTTCGGATTAAATGTGCGCCGCGAATTTTGAAATTAACTCGCGATTTTTTTTGCAGTAAACCAAACTAGTTAGGTGTCATTAACATTCGTTGCTGGGCTGTGAAAAAATATTTTGGTCCACGAGGCAGCATCATGAGTGTCGTAACGTTGTCGTTGTCGTGACAACGGCGTCTTTAATTGTGCATTCGTAGTGGCAGAGCAACAGCCTATATAATGTATATTGCAGGTTTTTGAACATGGTGAAATATCATGGAGACAACGACAACATTCAAATATTTGTAAATTGCGCTTTTTTGTAATATGATTAGTTAAATCAAACAGGCGTCTTGTTAAATCGTATTGATGACGTGCATATCGTCTTTGCAAAATCGTAGTGACGTGATTTTTAGAACTTTTACAAATCGTGCTCTATTGTAGCAAAATTGTGAATGTGTGAAAGGGGCATTACAAAACTAAAGCTCATTAGCATGAAAGAAATAACTCTCAGTTCAGACAATTCGTACTTGACTCGAAATAATTCGTACTAACTTATATAAAGCTCGTATACAACAGTTACTTTGGTCGATAAGACCACGAGTTTCAGGAGTTTTTAGCAACTCGTGCGACAGAAACGCATTCATGCGGTTACAGTCTACGAGCTTACCTGATACGTGACATTACGGTAGGTTACTACGAGTTTGGCGTGTTGACTACTAGATTTGTGTACGAGCAAAAGGAAATACTGTATAATAATATATTCAATTATACTGTAACGCCAGTCGGACTGCTGTTATTTTATCTATTTTTTATGCTAAGTTTATAAAATTCACAGGGTTTTCATGTGTAGGCCTATAATAATGATGATGCAGTATATCTACAAAGATACAAAGTAGCCAACGGTGCAAAACGTTTACTCTGCATAAGAGAAAACTGCGTGTATTTTGATTGGCTGGGATTAATGAAATTCTTGATAGTCATGAAACTGTATACCTATAGCATAAGAATTTATATATATGTGCTCAGTGGCGG
>NW_022708489.1:0-680 GCF_011630105.1 Anneissia japonica | reverse complement strand
AAATAAGCCCTCTGACTGACTATTATTTCATTAATGATAATTAGTATTGATAATAACAAATTATTGAACTTTCGTAGCCAAAAATAGGCCAAGTAGAGCATCTTATTCAAAAATTAAAAAAATAAATAAAATCGTATACATTACACCCATACACCGCAACGCTCGTGTTTCAAACATACGGGTAACTCTAGCTGTACTGAACTTTCTGTGTAAGTTGAGGGCGCCATTGAAAATGATAGTGCTTTGGCGAAATTTGATTGGCTGAATCTATGGCAGGCATCTTGGATGGTACACCATAGAGCTATTAAACAACTAGAGTGCTGACAAGATGGCGCAGCAATGCAGAGTTTTGTATGTGTACCATCCAAGATGGCCGTCGTAGTAAAGCGCCACCTTCAGGCTTAGTATACATATTATTACATATTAATAAACCCTCTGCCTGACTATTATTTCATTAATGATAATGAGTAATGGTAACAACAAATTATTAAACTATTGTAGCCAAAACGAGCCCAAGTGAAGCATCTTATTCAAGTACCAAGGAGTGAAAATTAAAATCGTATACATTACACCCAAACACCGCAACGCTCGAGTTTCAAACATAAAGGTAACTAACTGTACTGAACTTTCTGAGTAAATTGAGGGCGCATTTGCAAACGATGACGCTTAGCGAAATTTGA
>NW_022708488.1:0-643 GCF_011630105.1 Anneissia japonica | reverse complement strand
CGAATAAAGTCCTATAAAAGTCATTGTGTAATAAAATGCCTCCGACGGGATTCGAACCTGCGACCTCTCGCTGACAAGGCGAGCGTTATAACCACTAGACCACGAAGACTTCATGGTTGAAGAGGTCCAAATAACCGTCGCGAACATTGTATTACACAATGCTACGCCTCAAGAGGGCGTTCGGCCAGATAAATCTGGCAATACGGCTAGAAATACTGTCGTATATTATATATGATATTGAAGGGAGTAACGAGTTAGCCGTTAACATTGGATGGATAATTTATATTATATTTATTCAACAGTGTTAACGGCTAAAGAGTTACGGAGATATAATGACCCTATGCTGCCCTGCTCTGAGAAAATGCATTTTAAGTACATTTTTTTTCAAAATTGGGATTTTTAGCTTATGTGATTTCCTGAATATTTTACCAAATGTCTGGAAATATGAAATTTTATTTTAAAATTGGGCATTATCTGCAATTTTACTATAAATACTCTGAGAAAAGGCAGCATGTGCGAAACCTTACATACATGCATTAAACGCTTGACTTCACGCAAGACAGATAGTAATTGTAACTAATCAGATGCTAGTATAACGAATATCTAATTAACTAGCTTTGAATCCTTATCAGATAATGCATAG
>NW_022708487.1:0-870 GCF_011630105.1 Anneissia japonica | reverse complement strand
AACTCTGGAGAACGACCACGACGCAGAACCTGATGGCCTGCGAGGCGGTGAGAACGATCGCCCAGGGTCGTCCGACCTTGTTTATCGGACAGTCGGCGGCGTCGATGCTGTTGGCGCTGAGGTCCAGAAGGTTTTCGTAGCAGTCGCCCAAGGACGTATCGCACTCCATCAAGTCCCGACCGTTGAAAGCACACGGCCCGAGTTTGTAGACGAGCACGTTTCTGACGAAGTCGACGGTGGCGATCGCTACGCTGGCCAGAGACGCCGCCTCCCACACGTCGGAGAGCGATGCGTACCTGGAGATCGCGGCGGCGAACACGAACGCGTGCACCACGTATTCCGAAGACAGAGGGTAGACGATCGCTCCTGCGAACACGTCCACAAGCAGGGTCGCCACGACGATCGGAATGCCCGCGTTTCTGTACCACCCCCAACCGCTGCCGCTACGAAAGCCATCGGACGAATTGGTTATGTGCAGCATCGCCGGTGCTATTCCGTTCGGCATGTACACGAGCGCAAACTGCACGAAGTAGTAGATTGATCCGGCAGTCCCTCCTAGTTCCACGACCGGACATCGACGATGGTCGGCATCCCATTTGAGAGCGTCCGACACGGCTCGTTGACAGGTGCGATCCGATCCTTCGGCACCGCATTCCCGCAACGGATCCAGATACGATGCCCCGCACGGTCCGATCAGAAATTTCAGGTTTGTGAAGAACGAAATGTTGGCGGACGCGCAGAGACTCAGCCGGCACGCCGATACCAGACTGGATGGCGCTCCGACTTTGACGAACGTCGCGTACATGAAGGCGGGCAGGAATATCGCGTACCAATCGACTATCGGATGCACGTTCGCCTGAAGAAGTACGT
>NW_022708486.1:0-663 GCF_011630105.1 Anneissia japonica | reverse complement strand
GTTCCCGTCGACCTGGCCCTCGCCGACCCGGTGATGGAGCTGATCGTCAAGCATTGGGAACGCGGAAACGTCGTTCGGTTCGCTTACAGAGGGTCCACGAGACCGATAGAAGCCATCGAGAATTTCGCTACGTTTCTCCGAACCCACAACCTTCCCTTCGTCAAGAACGTCAGCTACAGGTACAAGATGGAATCGGGCATCCACACGCAGGCCGTCCTCGGCGACGTGTACAAGAGCCAGCACGAATGCCTCGCGCTCACCGGCGAAAATCGAAGCGGGAGCAACCTGCACGCCATCGTAGCGAACACGTTGGCGCCGGACACGGACGAATCTATTTCGGTGGCGATCCAGGTCGCCGTGTTCAAGGATTACGAGCGGGTGGTGAGACAGACTTATCCGAACATGGCGACGGAGGAGATACTTCGGATGGCGAGAGACAGACCGGTGACGAGAGTGGCGCCTATGTCCATGACTCTGAACGAAGATTTCGTGGCCGCTTTCAATCGGGGAGGTCGGAGAGGCTGCAAGTATGCTCTGATATTATACGGTCACAACTTCCGGCGTTAAACTTTCTTCTTCTTTCTTTTTTTTTTTAGAAAAATAGGTAGATAGATATACAGATAGATAGATAGATATACACAGTATTTTTTCTTTTGATTGAGA
>NW_022708485.1:27953-32956 GCF_011630105.1 Anneissia japonica | reverse complement strand
CAGTTGGAAACCAGTTGGACCAGTTGGCATTTCCAACTGGTCCCAACTGGAATTTAGACCTGGGACACACGATACTACATGCTGTTCTGTAAAAGCTATCGCGATCTTTTGAATGTGTATACTTTGCCGATTTTCTGTGTTTTTTAGCTTTAATATTATTATATATCACTTCAATCATATATTTATATCAATATAATTTGGTGGTTTAGTGATGTCTCCCGAGGAGTTTGCGTTGTTTGTAGTAGGAATATATTTCCTAGGCCAAACCCTGGACGCAATCAATGCTGTGCAGCGGAGGCGAAGGAGACGCCGCAGCTCTACTCATCGGGCATTTGTTGCCGGCCTGCTTTACAGAAAAATGGCTGTTCAGTCAATTTTGACGGCATATGCTGGGACTATTGTAGAAGAAATCAACAACCGGCCAGAAAGATTACCAGCTCTACAAAGATCAGATAATTTTTGGAGTGTTGATGTGTTGCAGCGTTTCGACGACCAACAGTGGAGACAGAATTTTTGAATGAGTAGAACTTTGTCAGATTTACAGATGTGTTTGTTGGATGGCCTGGTCGAGCACACGATGCAAGGATTTTAAGGAATTCAGCCCTGTATACTAAAGGCATGAATGGAGAACTGTTTCCAAGAGTAAGTGCAATACACTATAATAAATTGAAAGTTGAAATTTTTACTATTATGATCAGACTATAGTTTAAATATCTATATTCTTATAATTTCAGCAAACACAGTTGATCAATGGAGTTCAAGTACCAATAATGATATTGGGTGATCCGGCCTACCCGTTAAATAATTGGCTCATGAAAGGTTTTCCTGACAGAGACAACATGCCAAATGCACATCGCAGATTTAATTATAGACTCTCTAAAGCACGAATGGTCGTCGAAAGAAGCTTCGGCATGCTAAAAGGCCGTTGGAGAATTCTTATGAAGAGAAATGACAGTGAATTGAAACACATTCCGAATATGGTTCTAGCATGCTGCATTTTGCACAACATGTGTATTGAGAATGGCGATGTATATAATCCCTCATGGGACGATGAAAATGAAGATGAGGTTGAGCAGCCTCAACATCAAGCAGAAGATAGGCCTATAAATAATGCAACAGGCAATGAAATAAGAGAAGCTTTGGTCGACTATTTTGGTAACCTTTAAAAACTACAGTATTAGCCAATAACCCAACAGACAACTACTTGTATAAAATAAAGTTTATTAACAAAAAATTTCTTCATTGCAATTACTGTATTGCTTTTGTTGTGGAACTTCCTTAAAATGAATCAATGACAATCGTAAAGTACTGTAATATATCACACTACTGAATATTTAAAAAAAAAAACACATCAAACAAGTCTAAAAACCTCTAAAATACAATACAGTATATTAAACAATTAAAATTAAAGAAGGTAAAAACAAATATTTTAGAAGGTCTAAAACATTCTCACTTCATACAGATATCGTCATCAAGATAAAGGCTGCAAGTGAATGGAAAACGTAGGTCTAAGATTATAGATAAAAAAAATTAATGGAGTACTATACTGAAATGTAGAACGACATCGAACAGGTACAAACTATTGGCTATAACTAGTACGCGACATTATCAATATAAAATCATGCACAAAAACTGATCTGCGTTACTACAAACCCTGCCAGGGTTTAAATAAACTTTGCAACATTGTAGTACTTGGTTGGTCTGGATTGGGTGGATCTTGCCGATTGGTTAGCCGCGGTCGAGGTGGTAAAACTAGTGTCTCATAATCTCTTGCATGATCCCATGGTGTCATCGAGTTGGGTGATGGGTGCATGTGATGCGGAGTGGACGATGCTGAGGTAGATATGGGTTGCTTTGAGTTGGGCATTTGATGTGATGCGTGCATGTTATGCGGACGCGACGATGCAGTGGTAGTTGTCGGTTGCTTTGGGTTGGGCATTTGGTGTGATGTGTGCATGTGATGCGGACGTAACGATGCAGCGGTAGTTGTGGGTTGCCTTGTGCTAGGCATTGAATGTGATGTTTGGCTGCTGTTATATTGTAATGGGTGCATGTGTGGATGGGATAATGCTGAGCTAGATGTTGGTTGCTGACTTGCAGATGACTTGGTGATTAAATTACCAAGCATCTGAAACAATTCCATCTGACGTTCATGTGCCCTTTGTGCCTACCTCTCTTGCATTTCCTCTTCCATTTTAAACTGCTCTGTCAACATCAACTGCTGCTGTTGGAAGAAACTCTCCTCAAACTTCTTAGTAGATTCTTCCAGCATGTTGCTGATCCCTGATACTATGGTGTCTGCTTTTGTTTTGTTTTTTTTGCCTGAAAAGGGGGGAAAAAAAACCAGTTTATGTACTATAATTACATTGCATTTGATTTGCAGTTTAAATTATATTACTCATGCTTATGGAACATGAGGTACGCGTCTCCATAGAATTAGAAATGTCGTTGAAAGTGAAGCACTCTAATGTTTAATTGCAACTCTCGAAACATTTTACAGTATTAGATTTGTAATTATAAAATGATGGTGAAATGTCAACATAACGTACCTCTCTTTTTCAGTGGAGAACCATTTCGTTTTCGCTTTGAGACTGTTGATCCTGCACCCCTCCATAAGTCTACAGAATATAATATTAACACAAATTACTTTCAGTTATTAGAAATGTTTTCCTTAAATTTTATCCAATTTTGAAACTGTTTAAAAAACATCTCAAACAATTTGAAAGGCATATTGCAATCTATTTGGAATGAAAGTGTTTTTTTGAACATTAATGGATGAATAGAAAATGCCCTGCTACAATACATTCTTACAGACTCTTAAATTGGTTGGTAATCCATTTTTATAATGAAAAACGTGTAATAAAAATCAGCAACGACAATTGCTTTTGATTTTTTTTTATCACTGAAAGATATTAACAAAGTTAATTCTTTTAAATAAGCTAATACATGTTTCAACCGAATATTTATACTGTATACATTAGTTGGTCCTGGAAATTTGGAGGAAAATGTTTGGTATGGTACATCTACATACTGTAGGCTACAATACTCTGTTTTTACCTGCATCAACAGAACTGGCACTAGCACCACCTTGGGTAGACTCTGCAAGAGAAATAATTGTCAAATCACTCAGACAATTGTACATTTTAATACACCAGACAATAAGAAATCAAACATTGTCAAACAATTCCATGTTATTGGATGGCAGTGCGAGTGAAATTTACTCCATGAGACAAGCATACTACTGTCAATTAATATTTCGGTCTGTTAAATATTAACAAAGTTTTAGTTCTTGTCATCTCAGTCTCATATGTTGGTCTAGCAGAAAATTTGTCAAGAATTTCCCCCACCCCCAACTGAACCTTACCATGGGACATAATAAATAATACACAATTGAAAAAGAATAGCATCAAAACCCAAGACTTCTCACTTATCTTACCTGGAACATCACTCCCACTTAGATCTAGGTTAGCCATCATTTCAGTTGACGAACCTACAACAAATAAATACAGACATTCATAATCGATTATATACATCCAATGAAACCTATTAATATTGTTTGTTATAGGTTAGACATTCACCAAATTCAGGGGTGGGCCGCAAAGTTGGTAGGCCTGTGCTAGGCTTTGGAGGTGGTAGGCTTGTTATAGTACCAATACTACCAGTCCGTGTATAATTTTAATTAAAATAGGCATAGGCTTTGGGTAGTACTGTATTTTCAAACAATAGGGCCAGCCAGGCTTAGCCGGTCACTGCTTAGGCCTAGCCTTCCTTAGCCCAACAAGGCAATTCAACAACGAATTACCTCGCCTTGCCTACGCTCGAACTCCAACCAATTCTAAAAAAAACCCCAGGCCTTCTTGGCCTTAGAAACTAGAGCCTAGGCCAACTGGGAAAATTACAAAAGCAAAGAAAAAATAGCCCACAGACTTACTACTACTACCACTGGTGTTCAGAGCCGACAACGACGTGTCAATTGTGTGTGGTGGACAAGAAATGGGTCTATCGCCAAAAATGTCGTTCAGCATCTCAAAATACGGCCATTCTGTTGGGGGGTTTCCTGACTTTCCATTGGAGTCCTTTTCCTGGGTGTATTTTTTGCGCAGATTCTTGCATTTGGTTACTATCTGTGCGTGTGTAAAGTTGTAACCCATTTCCCGCATCTTCTGTGCGATTTCTTTATAAACGGAGTTGTTCCGTCGGGTTCCATCAAAACCATCTTGTATGGATGTCGTTCCCCATATGCTGATTAACGTTTGGGTTGATTCGTCAGTCCACCCACACTGCTCAGCTGCAGCCATTGTGTTCAGGAGTATATCGTTGTAAAATAAACTTAATATTCGGCTTAAAAATTTGATAATATAATAATTTATAAAGAGAGGACTACTCTAGCGATGTCACTGGACGAAGGCATGGACGAAAAGAAATTGCAGACTCAAGTGTTTAATCTGAATAGATTTCTCATAAAAGTAAGGTCAGTTGACACCATGCTGTGAGCTATTGTGCCCGAGGCAGCCTCCAACCCTCCAAACTTATCCGGAAAGGATAAGCCCGGAAAGTCCAGATGTTTTAGTAATTATAGCTAGTTGAGGAATGATTAATTATCACCTCAGGCTTGAGTTATCCGGATTTCGAAAGTTCGTAAACGGGCCCTCAGAATCTCCTCTTGAACGGGACTGAAAGCTGACCCAGGCGTTAAACTTAACACATCGCCTGCTGGTTCCACCATCTCTGGTGCTGGCACCACCACTTCAGGCACTGGTATTTCTACCTTTGGCAGTGGTACTTCAAGCTTTGGTACTGGTATTTTAACCTTTGGTACTGGTGGTTCAACAGACCGTCTTCCCACACTTCTTCCCCGTCGGTGAAACCTGTCATAGTGCCGTCTCCTTGCATCTAGATTGCTGAATCTTCCTGGACAGTATCGGCACTTGAAATCCTCACGAGAGGCATGTGCTCTGTCTCGATGTCGTCCCAGACTTCTGGAATCTTCAAACCTCGAAGAA
>NW_022708485.1:26781-27850 GCF_011630105.1 Anneissia japonica | reverse complement strand
CCCCTTTCCCCCCCCCCCCCCGAGCAAAAATATTTCCCTTGTACCATTCGTCGTAGCGAGCGGGCCTTCTTCGTGCCCTCGGGAACCTCATAGGACGACTATGCTCTACTACAGTAACTGTCGGTGGTGTTACGACGTCTGCTGATTCCTTGTTGATTTCGGGTGGACTTCCACTATCTTGTAGTTCTGCTACTTCTTCTTGGCCACCGCTTAATTCATCTAGGCTTTGTGGACCTAGTAGTTCGTCAACTAACTCTTGACTACTGCCTGCCGACTCGTTAAGTTCAGTTGGTGTCGTTTCGACCATCTCGATTGGGGTTTGTATATCCGGCCTCTCGTCTCTGGCTTCAGCTTCACTTGCTGTGCCCCAGTATGGCAAAGGCTTTCCCTCATAGACTTTCAATCGGTCGATATGAACCACCTTGCACTTTTTCCTTGGGCCTTCCTGGATCCTGAACGTTACCTCTGATAATTTCTTTACCACTGCATATGGCCCTTGCCAGCGGCATTGTAATTTTGGAGACTTGCCTATTGTCTTGGCCGAATTGTACAGCCACACGAACTGCCCTTCTGCTAGTTCCTGTCTGCTCGCTTCCTGGTCATATGTCCTCTTTTGTCGTCGTGCACTAAGCTTCAATACGTGCGCGCCCGTTCATGAGCTGCACGAATTCTTGTCCGAAGCTGCTCAACGTAGTCGGTCTTCACTTCGATATCCGGCGCTCCAGTAGTGGGTAGCATTAGATCAAGAGGGAAGGCTACCTCTCTCCCTAGCACCATCATATTGGGTGTTTCCCCTGTCGATTCTTGTGGTGTGCATCTATATGCGAAGGTTGCACATGGCACATGTTCATCCCAATCTCTTTGATTACGATGTGGATCTAGCATGGTTACCAACATGTTTACAAGGGTACGGTTGAACCGCTCAACCATGCCATCAGACTTCGGGTTGTAAGGTGTCGTCCGTGTCTTATCTACCCCTAGAATTTTGCACAATTCTGCAATAAGGTCCGACTCGAAGCATCTAGATGTGTATAAGAGACAGGAAGTAATCATAATGTCCAATTATCAT
>NW_022708485.1:24025-26083 GCF_011630105.1 Anneissia japonica | reverse complement strand
TACTCTCCTATCGCCTGTAGCCATCTCGCTAGCTGTCCTTCTGGCTCCTTGAAATTCGTCAGCCAGCGCAATGACGCATGATCGGTCCTGATCACAATATGGCGCCCATAAAGATACTGGCGATGGTGCCTTAAGTACACTACCACTGCTAACAACTCTCGTCGTGTAGTACAATAATTTCGTTCGGATTTACTCAGTGTACGGCTTGCATAGCTGATTACTCTTTCCTCGTCACCCTGGATTTTTTAGAGTACTCCACCAATACCTACATCACTCGCATCAGTGTCCAATATGAACTGTCCCTCCGGTAGAGGGTAGGCCAAGACTGGTGACCTTGTTAATCGAACCTTTAGTTCCACAAAAGCTTCCTCACAGTCAGTATCCCATGAGAATCTTCTGGCTTTCTCAGTTAGTTTATACAGTGGTGCTGCTATTGCGGCAAAACCCTTAATGAAACGTCTATAGTACGAGGCTAATCATAAGAAACTGCGTACTTCTCTGACTGAGGTCGGTGTAGGCCATTCCTTTATGGCTTCAATTTTAGCCGGGTCAGTCATCACTCCGGCATGCGAAACTCGATGCCCTAGATACAAGACTTCCTGTTTGAACAGGGTGCACTTAATTGGTTTCAATTTTTAGGCCTGCTCCTCGTAATCGAACAAAGACTTTCCTAAGGCGGTTGATCTCCTCCTCTACAGTTTTCCCATACACGATTATGTCATCTAAATACACCAGTAGTATATCCCATTGCAATCCAGATAGAATGTGTTCCATCAGTCTCTCAAATGTTGATGGAGCGTTACACAGCCCAAACGGCATTACCTTCCAGGAATACAGGCCCCCACGCACTACAAATGCTGATTTATCTTTCGCCTCGGCATCTAATTCAACTTGCCAATATCCTGAGGCGAGGTCCAAGGTGGAAAACTACCTGGCTCCTGAAAATGCGTCAAGTGAGTCGTTTATCCTAGGTATGGGGTAGGCATCTTTTATGGTAACTGAATTCAAACGCCTGTAATCCACGCAAAAGCGCTTCGTCCCGTCCTTTTTCGTGACCAAGACAACATTTGATGCCCATGGGCTCTCCGAATGCTCAATCAGGCCTCTGTCTAACAGGTCCTGCACTTGCTGGTTTATCTGTTCACTGTCCACCATCGTCTGGCGCCGGGGTTGTTCCTTAATTGGTTGTGCCGTTCCAACATTTATGTAGTGTTTTACTTCGCCAGTTCTCGCTAAGTCGTAATCTCCTCTAGAAAACACATCTTGAAATTCGGCCAAAAGTGGTGCAACCTGTTCGTGGTATTTTCCGTCAATAGATGCCACGCTCCGCTGCAACAGATCACTAAGGTGCTCGGGTACTCGTCCGCTGCTAACAGGCGGCTCCTTCCCTGTATGTGTCGATTTGATTTGGTCTTCTAATATTGGTGTTAGCTTGCCAACTGTGGTTCCCTCTCGAAGGACTCGTCGTTCTTTACCGGGGTTAAAAACGCGTAACGGCAGTTGTCCGTCTTTAACCTTCACTACTGTCCTTGCTAGAATTAGGCCATTCTTAGCCAGCTCCTCTTTTTGGTTAGGTTCCACTTTTCCTACTACCGAGCAGCTCGTCAACATTCGCGCAAATCCGGTAAGTATGTGTTCATGACCTGGTAAGATCATAGTTGTATCTTCTATAATCACGTTCGAATTGAACCTGGTACCTTCGGGTCCAGTTAAGCTAATTGATTCCCTTCCAATTTTCATCTGGAGTTTCCCCAGGTCCAATAAAGATCCACTTGATGTGAGAACATCCATCCCTAGTAATCCAGCCACTTTTAAATTTGCAAAGATTACTCGAACCGATTGAAATGTCGGACCAATCTGTAGTCCTACGTAGGCACATCCTATGGTCTCTAGTGAGGTCCCATCTGCTTGTTGAAGGTTCCTCTTTGCTCTCTGAAGTTCTGGACGTTTTTCTTTGGGTAATTGGTAATATAAATTGGAGGACAAGACTGTGTCGGAGGCTCCTGTGTCGACTAGTAGGTTAGCCTTAATTCCATTAACTTTAGTTGGTACATACAA
>NW_022708485.1:20199-23498 GCF_011630105.1 Anneissia japonica | reverse complement strand
GGTTCTTTATAGTGCACACGAGCCATTGTATACAATGGGCCTACGGTTTATAGTCCTTATCCGAGAAGACTTGTTCTACCACCAGAACCATAGGCGAGCGTGCCGTTCGAACCAGCGCCGATATTATGGCTATAGCTTGCGGCGCCCCTGCTAACCGCTCGGCCATTCGACTCGAGTGGCCCTTCGCTAAGCGTTCCACTCCGGTCAAATTCGGGATATGCCTGGTATGCCAACTCTCGAACAGCTTGTTCTAGCTCTTGAAGGCTCTCCTTTGGTCCTTGCCTCCTTAATCGTAATGTCATTAGGTGGTTTTCTGCTTTCCGTCCGGGTCCAAATCGTTGCTCCAAAGCATCAAGTAATTCTGTGTAAGTGATTTCCCGTCCTTGGCAAGCCCCCAGAACTTTCAGTGCCTGCCCCTTCTGGCTTGCCTTCAAGAATGCTCCTGCCTGCTTGTCAGACCATGCATTCGCTGCTTTACATGCTTCCAAATGTTGGGCGTAGTCCCTCCATGGCGTCTTCCCCTCGTACCTATCTGGAGTAATTATCGGTTTTCGAAAATCGCTGCCAAATCTCTGAGACAACGCTTCCTCGCCAACTACCCTTGGCTCCCTAGTTAAGGGCCATGGCAATGAGGATGATGTTGGGGGTTCCGTCTGTGTCGTCCCTCTCTTTTCAGTCGACTGGGCCATTGGTGGTCCGGCCGAAGGTAGACTTGAAGCTCCTGCTTCCTCATATTCCATTGTTTTCTTGGGGTAGGTTCGGCTAACAGCAGGCATTGGCCTAGCGTCTGTAGGCCCAGTTCTGCTAATTCCTATTGGCCTAATCCACGGCGTTGAGTTATATCCAACAGGTGGTCCTGTCGGGAATGAATAACGTGCTTCCGTTCCCGTCGTTCCCTTCAGGTGGTCAGTGTTATCAATCGGCCCATCATCTGGCCTGTTCCTCATCCATGGTGTAGAACTATATTCGGCACTTGTTGCTAATGTATTCATGTCACATTGGCCTGGTAGGCCTTCCATATTGGTCTCTCTCATCTCCATGCCTGAAAATTTTATCTCGCCCTCCAGTCGCTGTATCTCCTGCCTCAAACATTTCAATAAATTTTCCATTCCTGGCCATGATTCCCTAGAGAAATCCATGCGTGTAGGCAAAATGATAAATATTCCTTGTGAGGGTAATCACTCACTTAAATTCGTCAGAATTCCTTTAATAATCCCTTTTTAACAGTGCGCTCGCAAAATTCGTCTGTGTCCTTGCGAGGGTAGTTCACTCGCAATCCTAGGCCCGATAATAATGGTTATTCCTTGTGAGGGTAATCACTCACAATCTTTCAAAATCCATCTAGGCCTAAGGCCTAATAATAATCCTTGCGAGGGTAGTTCACTCGCAAATATCCAATGCTGCCGTCCGTAACCAATGTATCCCGCTTCTGACACCAGTGTGGCGGTTTCGGCCAAGCAGTCTCAGTCTAGTCTAAGTCTGTCTCTTATACACAAGATGTGCGCCGTCAGGTAATACGGATCGACTATTGAATAAACTTCAAACAAAATTAACTGAGTTTCTCATAGCATTTATTGGATCAATAAAACTGGTACCATTATCAACAACAAATACAATGTCATATGCGGAGCACACAGCAGCCGCCGACCGGTTCCCGTTAATACCGGAATTAAACTATAAGTAGGCCTGTCCCTTACTGGGCTCTCAAGTCTTAATGACTGAGTTCGACTATAAACTATTTTATAGAATTACTACAGGTCCTACCTTACTTAACACTAACGTCGGGATTTCCCAGTTCTAAACTTCATGAGATCCAGAGCTCAACTACTACATGTCTTGGGCGATGGGTCTTAAGATCCCAACCCAGCTATTTTTAGATAGCCAATCGGCTCCCAGCATTAGGGAGTGGCCTAATCTATTTATAATAGGGGGGGGGGGTGGACTGCACCATTTTGTTACAATATGTTTGTGAATAATAGTTTTATATTCCATAACATTATTATAGCATATTTTTATGAACAGGCTTTGTGCAGTATTTAATTTTTGTATTTTAAATAAATAAAATAAATGCAAATAACAATTGTTTCTTTTTCTTTTGTTTTTTTCAGTATTTAGCAGTGTTTGTCAACCTCTTTGAAACCTCATTTGGTTCTGGCATTTTCCAATTGGTGTCCATCTCTTTTATGTTATCCAATTGAATAAAATTCTAATTGGATAAAATTCCCATTGGAAAGTGCCAAAATCCAATTAGATAAAATTGGATTTTGGCACTTTCCATTTGGAATGCTACCCCCAATTGGGTTTATAATATCCAATTGGATAAATCCCAATTGGAAAGTGCCAAAATCCAATGGGATAAAATGGGATTTTGGCACTTTCCAATTGGAATTTTATCCAATTGGGTTTATAATACCCAATTGGATATAATTCCAGTTGGACAGTGCCAAAATCCCATTTTATCCCATTGGATTTTGGCACTTTCCAATTGGAATATTATCCAATTGGGTTTATAATATCCAACTGGATAAATCCCAATTGGAAAGTGCCAAAATCCACTTTTATCCCATTGGATTTTGGCCTTTCCAATTGGAATTTTTCCAATTGAGCTAATAACATCCAATTGGAAACAAGTCCAATTGGAAACAAGTTCAATGGGAAAGTGCCAAAATCCAATGATGTATTTTCCAATTGGATCCAATATGATTTTTTCCAATTGGAATGAATTGGCCATTTTAGTAAGGGACACTCGCTACAAGACGACGGCACTAGAATGGCTGCTCCGTTTGTGAATTAAAAACTTGAAACGGGACACCGGAACTGCCAAAGACAGCTAGTTCATTGGCTTAAGTCCGATGGTCCGATCATCGCTAACTTCATTCAAACTGGTATTTCTACTGAGCATGCGCATACACTTATTAAGTAAAAAGTACCGCAATGGAGCATTCAAGTCATAACTGTAGCTACGTATAACGTCTTAAAAATAAAGTATAATTAACAGTGGGTCAGAGAGGAATCCAGGGCATAATTATCTGCCCAGGTATGTGGCATGTGGGGCCCATGTAGAATGAACATAAGAATGGCCATGCATTTTCCCAGATATTTGGCACATGGGCCCCATGTGGCGTACATATTCTTACAGCTATCTGTCCAGTTACATGGCATATGGGGCTATATAATAATGTAGAGTAAACACAGGCACAAATATTATTTCCTCTATGTATTTGACACATTAGGCCCTATGGGAATTTGGCATATAGGAATTTGGCATATTGGACCCATGTAGATTGCACATGGACATG
>NW_022708485.1:10090-20173 GCF_011630105.1 Anneissia japonica | reverse complement strand
ATTAAATGTGGCCATTCCCAAAGTTATCTTCCCTGTTATTTGGCATGTGTAAATTAAACACTAGCTTAAGCCCATGTATTTCCCCAGCTATTAACACATGGGCCCCATGTGGAGTAAATGCGGGTATTTCCATAATTATCCGCCCAGTTATTCGGCATATGGGGCCGTGTAGATTGAACAAGAGCATGTCCATATTTATTTTCCCAGATATTTGGCACATGGGCTCCGTGTAGACTAATGTGGGATTTCCCATAATTATCTGCCCAGTTATTTGGCATGTGGTGCCCATGTAGACTGAACATGGGCATGCCAATATGTTTTTTCCCAGATATTTGGCACATTGAACTCATGTGGATTAAATGTGGGCATTCCCATAATTATATGCCCAGTTATTTGGCATATGGGTCCCATGCAAATTAAATATGGGCATGCCCATATGTAACTTCCCATATATTTGGCATATGGGCTCAATTTAGATTAAATATGGGCCACCCATATTTACTTGCCCAGGTAATCGACATATGGGTCCCATGTATATTATATGTGGAAATGCCCATAAGTATTTTCCCAGATATTTGGCACATGGGCCCAATGCGAAATTAATATGGGCATACCCATGATCAACTACCCAGGTCTTTAGCATGTGGGCCCCATGTAGATAAATATGGGCATGCCAATATGTATTTTCCCAGATATTTGGCACATGGAACCCATGTGGATTAAATCTGGGCATTCCCATAATTATATGCCCAGTTATTTAGCATATGGGTCACATGCATATTAAATATGGGCATGCCCATATGTAACTGCCCACATATTTGGCACATGGGCTCCATTTGGATTAAATATGGGCTTTTACGAAAATTAATTTTTTACGAAATTAATATGGGCATACCCATATTCAACTATAGATAAATATGGGCATGCCCATATGTATTTTCCCAGATATTTTGCACATGGGCCCCATGCGGATTAAATGTGGGCATTTCCATATTTATCTGCCCAGGTATTTACCATATGGGGCCCATGTACTTTAAATATGGGCATTCCCATATATATTTGCCTATATATTTGGCATATGGGCTCCATATGGGTAAACTATGGGCAAGGCCTATATGTGATTGCCCAGACGGATCCCATAAGGGAAAAATATGGGGTAGCCCATAAGACTTTTCCCAGATATTTTGCATATGGGCCCCATGTGGGATTGTTACCTGGGGTGCTAGCGAATGGCTAGAGTGAGGTACTACATGCATATTTAAGTATCCAACTCACTCTTTTTAAATATTTTTTTCCTGGTCGACAGCTTGAAACGCACGCTTACATTTTTGGGGAACAATTTCATTTTTGGAGTGGTCGATATCAAAAACACAAATTGCAATTCCCATAGCCTTGACACTTGTTGGAAAGTTGAGGTTAAAATTTAATGTTTAGTTTCAACAGAAAATACCTGACAGTGACATCAGATACTTGCAAAGCCTTCGCTTCAAAATTCAGTTAATCTGTTAAAAACAATCAAAAACAATATAGTCCTAGAGATAAAAAGTAGTTTGATATAGTGATACTGATGATATAATAATAATCATTCATTAATTATCAACAATAATTAATTAAACAGTACTACTACTAGGCCTAGCATGCCTTTATCTAGGGCTAGGCCTAGACTAAAGGCCTAGAGATATAGCCTAGCCTTCCCTATGCTAGGCCTCTGGGCTCACATAGGCCTACCAATTGGTAGTACCTAGGCCTAGTACTAGTTATAAAAATTGTATCCCCCTGCTGGCCTAGGTTAGGCCATTATACTATCTAAATCAACAAATTTAAATTTTAAAAAAATAAAAAAGTTTAAAACAAATATGAAATAATCTGAACTAGGCCTAGCCTAACCATTACCCTGTTATTATTGAGTTAGGCTGTTCAAGCACAGCCTAGGCTTGGACAGGCCTAACGATATGACATATGTAGCAGCTGACGTTGACTAAACCGTCTCTCTGTAACTGCGTACGTAAACATCACAAAAACTCACGACTTCACACTAGTGTACTGTATCTAGGCTAGTTGACTCGCCACAAGTCTCTTATTTATTATTATTTTTCTCATTCTGGACAGCGCCACCAACGAGAAAGTTAATTTAGAGATAGACGGAATAATTCGAAAAAAAAAGAAATCGAGTATGGGACGCCAATTAAATTAGGTATGGTGCGCACTAAGTGCAATAAAGAGTGAGTATCCTAAAATTAGGGCCTGGAACCCAGGCTACTAGGCTAGTCGCTCGATCGTCGGGACGATTTTTCGATCAGCTGCTCGCCAAAAATTAATTGACAGACTTGTCTTGAATATTAATGAGTTGGTTAGAAAATGCTACCAAGCTACTGAAAAAAGTGATCAGCCTCGTTTTCACCTGATTTTCCTGTCTCATCATATCATGTTTTGTTTCTGTAATTATCCTTACATCTCAACATTTTCAATTTTTGAAGTATTTTTCCCGAATTCAGGAAAGGTTAAATAAGCAATATATGGCCACTTGTCTCATCCCCCCTCCCCCCTTAAGTTTTGAATTCACAAACGAAGCGCCCATTCTAGTGCCGTCGTCTTGTAGCGAATGTAAAGGAAGGAAGATTCATAGGTCTAAGAAAATTTGACAAGTCACAGTGAAGTACAAGTAAGTAATTTATACTTGTGTAGCCTAGGCCTAACCATGGCCTAACTGTTGTTGAATTCCCTAACTATACTACTGTGCTAGGCCTAATTCGCGGCAAAACCATTGCATTCCCTGGGCCTAGGCCTTCTTGTTTAAGCGTATGCTGGCCTAGTTTCTTGAACTAGCGCTGGATCGCCAGTTAACTCTCTGGCTAGGGGCATAAGCCAAGGCATATCCTACGTTTTTTGTTTTATTGTATTTTTCGCCGGTGTATAGGCTAGGCCTCCTAGGCCCTGTCTACCTAACTAATGTCATTGTGTATAGCTGGCCTAGCCTAGACTTTGTGATGGAAGTTTAGTAGGTAAGTATAGGGGACCTGGCTGGCAAGCCCTTCCCACCCCCAAGCCTAGGGGGCCTAGGGCCTAGGCTGTCCATATATGAGTCCACATATACACCAGAACAAAACATAATGTCATTGTCAAAATATTGAATTCCAACATGATGGAGTGCATTACTAGCTGCAATTTATGGAATGATAATATAATTTCATTTACTAATTTAATTTGGTGTTTCAATGTGTTCAATATGTGTTTGATCCAATGACCGGGGTAGTAATGTGAAGCGCTTAGAGGCCTTGTGAAGGCATGAAGCGCTATATAAGAACGACATATTATTATTATTATTATTACAATTCAAAGCTGTTTTCAGTTTCTCAAGCATAAAATACTACACTTTATTTAATGGAAGTGGATATATTTACGTCGTCGTAAACAAATCAGTAAACGATATATTTACGTAAATGAAACAACGCATGCGCAGTCATACTTTAACAAACTTGCATTTTCAGCACTCGATATTAGCGTGGCCTCCCATCCCTGTGCTTGAAAAAGCGTCTCTACACTGATTAGATCATAGAGAAAATAGAACAGAAGGAGTAACATCGACTTTATCGCTTATCTTTAATCCAATTAAACAGTCAGCTAGTGCCTATTAAATTGCACTACGGCCACCCGCGGAGCTTATCACAGCACTATCTATATATATTAAAAATTCATTAGTATAGCACATGAAATATATGTAAAAAAAACATAAAGTATATTGTATATTAAAACATTTCTTAAGAAACTCAAATTGCTTAAACCTGTCTCTTATACACATCTAGATGTGTATAAGAGACAGTAAAATAACATGCTTTGCATTATGTGATGGGTCAATGTTGATGCAATAGCCCTTCACCCCTCCAATAATAGCATCGTCTTCCAAAAATTTACTTGCCGGTCTATCAACACCTGAAAAATAAAAGTGCATCCCTGTGAAAATTTACCATTTACAGTAGTCAGTAAATCATAGTTTTTGATGAAATGGGTGGTGGAGAATTATCATAATATATTAATTTTTATATATAGTTAATCAGTAAAGAATATAATAAAAATGAAAATGCATAAATATTAAATTTAGTATTGACACACAAATTATCATAACCTAGGCCTAGCTACGGCTGCATAATTACAGGCCATATATAGTCTATCAGCAAGTAGTGTAGGCCTATGGTAGGCTCTACACTAGGCCTACTAACTTTTATTATTAATGAATTAGAGAATGTTAATATTGCCTAGGGCCTTAATTGTGTTCTGGTACTGGCCATCACCCCAGTGGTAAGCTAAGGCCTAGTATTCACTAAAACTAACATAGCTAGGCCTAGGCCTTTTTAATTAAATATCAAAGATCAAGAAGATCGTGTAGGCTCCTCCTTAGTCCGATCCTTGGCTATTCCCAAATCTACTCCCGGTCTAGGTCAAACTAGGCTGCAACCTGCCCTGTAGGCTAAAAATAATACACTTGCACACTCTCTTCGAAACACACATGCCAATTAAAACATCGCCATTTAATTGGTTTTCTATTTTTCCTGTTGCCTCCAGTTCATATAGGCCTAATTAGGGCCTAGGCCTAAATCGATATTTCAATCACGACGATCTCGCTCGCGATACGTTGCTATGTTATGATTGTAAGAGTTATCGACGCATGCGCGTTTGCCGATTTCAGCTTATCTTGTTGTCAAGTAGGTTACGTAACGGTGAGATAATTACGATCGCGGCGAGGAGGTCTGTACCTTTGATCTTCGCTCGATGTTACTCCTTCTGTTCTATTTTCTCTATGATCAGATCGAATACGTCGACGACTGTCAACGACTGAAATGACGACTCTTAACGACTCTAGACTGACATAAATCGAATATCTGATCTGATCGTATGCGACCGCATGTGATCGACTATGCCTAGGCCTGTTAACACATATGACTAAAGTCGTTTAATAAGCAATTCTAAAGCCATTGTTTTTCGATAATCGGATTACCAATCTCTTTAGATAATAGTTTTAATTCTAGAGCAACATGTGCATTATTAAACAATTGAAAATCTCGTATGAAACACTGTTTCGTAAACTTGACTTGCAAAGTATCAATTTATGAAAAGATGGGGTTGAATCAGCACTTTCTATCTATATGCCTAGAGGCTTTAATGTGGTGGGAGGCTAGGCTGGCCTTTTTCACCTGCTACTAGGCCTAGACGGCTAAATAATCTAAACAATTAATATTATTAACACCGAGTTTTATGAATGAACCTGTCATAAACATTCAGTAACACCATGGTAACAATACAGGAAAGACATATTTCTTTAATTATCCGCCACATGCAGGAACAAACCTGTATAGCTTTAATCCTACGTAAAAGTATTGAAGCATTTCGTCCGCGAGCGCTCATGCTCCTTAAATATAGTCCGCCCTCTATCGTAAAACAGATGCAGGCGGATAGAGTATACCTTTTAATATTTGTACAAAAGTCACATTATGCCTTCGTACTTTTGCTTTCACAAAACCAATCAAAGTTCTTTTTATTCTGTATTCTGTATAAGATGAATGAAAGATTCCTTTCTTGCCTATGATGATGCATACAGTATAAGAGATTTGTGCATACATTCAATTCAATTCAATTTTACTGCGCTTCAAATGTCCGTCCAATTTCAGTACGTTTCAGAATATTTTGAGGAGAGCATGGGAAGTCAAAAACGGATCAACTCGAGAGGGAATACCTAATTTCTCGAATAATCACGCTTATATAAAATATTTGGAGGTTTCAGTGCGGCGCGTATTGAAGAGCGGCGCTTAAACTGAAAATTGGTGTGGTGATTTCCATCCCCGTTTCAATGTTAGGCCTATCAGTATCTCACGTATTCCCATAGTTCAGTAGGTCTGCTAGGCCTATAGGCCGCTACATGGCCATATGTCCTACGTCCGGGCGTAAGACCTTTATAGAGGATGCCTGTATTTCTCAATTCAATTTTTTTTTAAAATTCAATTCAATAATTTTATTGTCCTATTTTAAAAAGGAAAAGCAGAGCGGAAACAATTCATTGCATATTAAAAATACAAAAATTGCATATTAAAAACCTAATATTAATAAGATTCATTTAACCTTAAATACGGACTCATTGTAGAACGTAATAGAGGGAGGAAGAAATGAATTTGTATATCTGTTTGTTTTTGTACATATAGACTTTAATCTTTCATTGTGTTATTTATTTATTTATTTATTTATTTTAACACGGTATACATTGGATGTAAAAACAGTTTCTCGAAGTGTTTCTTACGCAAAATGATATTCTCTCGAGCGCCGCGGCTCTATTCGAGGATACGATAAGGAGTGTGAAAAATAAGAGAAGCGAAATGGGATGTGCGACAAGCAATGGGAAGCAATGTGAACATGAAAAACAAATATTTACTTTTTTCAGGATATATAAAATTTATTATACGAATATTTCGAGAATTCGTTGGTACTAAACAAAGATAATTGAGAGGCTACGTTTATTAACAACCAAAACTGAATTAATATTTCTTCAAGTTTACTATCAGCTAAGTACGAGGTCAGCTCTTGGAATATACCATTATACTGCGGGATACACCGGTGTAATTAGACTGGTAGAACATTACAACACAATTTGTGCGTGATTTCAAGTATCATAGATATAAATTTAGTGTTGTTTTTAAATCTTTGTACAATGTATTATATGGACCTAGGAGTATTATTTTTTAAAGTATCATTCGTAATTTAGCTGCATTCGTTTAAAAGCTCGATTATAATTATTATTTGAAATAAAGCTATAAAATTGATTTTATTATTAAAATGTATTCCAACGAATATTAACACAGCAGCACAATAACACTTAAAAGCACATCTAACTATACGTTGTCTCCCCTTCCCTCAATTGCGACTTTACATGATATTCCAAACCCTGGTTTCTGTGGATCCCCATCTCAAGACACTCGCCAGTGACTACGCCACATTTTTTTGTGTTCTGCCACTGATGTAAAATTGAAATGCCAAATATATTATTATTATTATTATTTGCAAAGTATTTTCGCCACAATGTGACCAAGTTAGGTAATCTCCCTAGAGGTATAATTGTTAAGCCCTGAGAAGCATTGTCAGACTAGGTAACTTATTTAACAATCAACTAATATTTTCGACACACATTTTTAACATGAATATTATTGCGTGCAAGACAAGCCGGGTCGACAAGGAACTAAAAGGAACTCAACTCAACACAACTAGTTCACATGTGCGCTCCGCGCAACTGAAAGTAACTAAACGTAACTGAACGAAACTAAACATATGTCGACTTGGAGAACTTCTGAAAAGAACTGAACTGCCAGAACTTGTCATGTCGACTGGCAACTGAAAGCACTGTTTCTAACGTTACCTTACCGCGCGAAATCTAAGCAACTGCGAATAAATGTCTGTAATATTTGTATTAGACTTAGAATCGTTGTTATGCCTCGCACTTTTGGGAATGGTAAAACGATGCCTCGCATGAATCGTCGTTTTGCCTCGCTGCCTCGCATGCCTCGCTGCCTCGCACTTTAGTACTACCCAGAGGATGGCACCGATGTTTGATATATCCATCAAATTATTATTATTATTATCAAATGAATAATGTATTAAAATAATTAGCAAAAAGATTTTTAAAAGCCAACAGAACTTATGAAAGATTGGTTGATAACGGGAAATTCTTCGTGAATGATTTGATTCACAACGACCATAACTATATTAATGTTTCACTTTTCAGTAGTTAAATAAACATTGAGAGAGCCCGGCAATTATTATTATCTATAGTTCCCCCATATGACTCATTGATTGTGTAGGTCTTGTGCCGCCTATAGGCCTAGGATGCATAGGCTATAATTATTAGCTACAGCAGTAGCCTACTTTTAATATTAAGTTACTGTCAGTTAGTAGTAGTTGCCTAGGCTAGGTCTCTAGTAAAACTAAGCCTTCTCAGTGTCACTACTCTAGTACTCTAGATAGTAGTAGGTATTCAGTTCAATTCAGTTTTATTCACCTCTCTTAGGAAAAAAAAACATCCACATTTGTAATAAAAACAGATTCAATACAAACATATTATACAGCACTACAAAAAATGTAACAAATTAATTAAATACTATACAGTTTTGAAATTATATAATCCATTCAAAAAGGCAGGCCTATCTACTACTACTACTACTACTACTACCACTACCACTACCACTACTACTACTACTACTACTACTACTACTGCACCACAGTGTGTGCACTGTGTGTTTACAGTGTGTACACTGTGTGAATAACTCATTGACTATATGAAATTGGTGAGGTTTTCACACTGTGAACTGTGTGAAACACAGTGTTTACACACAGTCACCACACAATAAACACAATGTCGCCATAGTGTAGCCACACAATTAACACACTGTCCGCACACAGTAAACACAGTGTTTCCATAGTGACACCAAACATAAACCTAGTGTCACCACACAATAATCACACTGTCCCCATAGTGTAGCCACACAATTAACACACTGTCCTAACACAGTGAACATAGTGTTTCCATAGTGTAACCACACAATAAACACAGTGTGTTTACAGTGTGTTCACTCTGTGGACTATGTGAAATTGGTGAGGTTTTCACAGTGTGAAACACAGTAAACACATTGTTGTCACAAATTGCTAACATTCAGTAAACACAGTGTTAACACACTGTTCACACACTGTTCCCATAGTGTACCACACAATAAACAAAGTGTGTTTACAGTGTGTTCACTCTGTGGACTATGTGAAATTGGTGAGGTTTTCACAGTGTGAAACACAGTAAACACATTGTTGTCACAAATTGCTAACATTCAGTAAACACAGTGTTAACACACTGTTCACATACTGTTCTCATAGTGTACCACACAATAAACAAACTATCTCCATATTGTCACTAAACACAGTGTCCCTATAGAGTAAACATAGTGTCACCCCAACAATAAACACAGTGCGTTAACTCTGTTGACTATGTGAAATTGGTGAGGTTTTCACAGTAAACACATTGTTGTTATATCTTGCCAACATACAGTAAACACAGTGTTAACACATAATTGACTATGTGTTATTGGTGAAGTTTACACAAAATTGTTTGTTCTACAGAGATTCAGTGTCATCACGCAGTAAAACCATCACATGCACAATCTCAAAGTTCTCACCTGCAAGGTACAACCAGGGATTTCAAAAGTTTTGAAAGTAGGAGGCTGAATCTAAAAAGTAGCAGGTGCATCATTTACTGACGGAACTACCTTATGAGCAGGAGAGGGGGGGGGGGTGGTCCCGGGAATTTTTTTTCTAGATGCCCGGAAATGGCCTCCCATCTTGCATTGCATTCTAGGGAGGTCTGTTAAATGATTTTAAACAAAATAAAGTAGTGTTTTTTCTTAGAGTTTTTATTCAGCTGGTCAACAATGTTGTTATTATTTTTTTTTTAACTTCAAATCACATCCATCAGCATCAGCAAGTACACTCACCACTTACAAGATGAGAATGATGCTTTATGAGCTAATAACTCTCTTTTTTTTTATGAGACTTACAGTAGGGAGGAATGGAATTGATTTTAGTCGTGAGAAAATGTCCTGCTGTGACAGGATTGAACCAAGAGCAGGAATCTGGAATCATCTTAACCACTAGCTAAGCTATTCAACTCCACTCCATGCTGAGTACTGTACAGTACTAATAAAATGAACATAATAATACAAAAGTAATAATTTCATTTATAATAAAAGTGAATTTTATTAATTATCCAAAAAAAAAAATCACAGTACCACCAGGCCTGTACATAGTTTTTCAAAATAATAGTATAAAAGTATATAAAGGTACTTTTTGTCAATTGGAAAGACATTATTGTCATCATTTTAATTTTAGTGGATGATTATTCTATATTTATATAATTATTTTTTAATTATGTGAAAAGATACCTAAAACATGTTGAACAATTGAATTTTCAACCATCTTAATCATCAGACACCTACCCAACCCATGCTGTCTTCTCCTTTGTACTTTAATAGCCCATAATCATTATTACCAAGGATCACCAAACAA
>NW_022708485.1:2549-8845 GCF_011630105.1 Anneissia japonica | reverse complement strand
AAAGTTGAGGATGCTGTCTATTATAAACATCTAGATGTGAATAAGAGACAGCTACCGTACCTGCATAGTAATAAAAAATGAGCTATTATTTATGAGCATGTAGTAATGTAATATGAATGTATTAATAACTTAATAATCATATGTAGTAAATAAAACTGGAATATTAAAATTATATAAAATAATTTAACAAATTTATAATACCACTTTAAAGGGCGCTATATATGAATCAAAACATCATTACTTTAATTACCAATGTTGTCAAAACAACCTATGAAATCTTAAAGAGCAAAAAAAAATCTGACACCATTGTGTGTGCAACTACATGTAAAAAGTTGGTGGTGATTGGCCTATTTCAATCATACCTGTCAAATTAAATTAAAATGGTTAAATGATTCACAACAGCATTAAATTTAGTGCATTTTTGTCATTATTTTGTAAACTTTATGTAAAAACTAACTATACCATAATTTCATTTTATTTATTTCGCTAAATAGATATAAATATATAAAATATAAAAATATAAAATTTCAAAAATAGTAATTGTTGTCATGTGGCAGGATTGCCCAAATGTAGAAGATCTACTGTCGAGGGGCTCTCCTCATGACAACAAAAATACAATATCGCAATTCTATATACATAATTTAAAAAAATATTATAAACATTAAAATGCAGTACGGTATAAGAAACATGTAGTACGGTATAAGAAACATAATATAATTACAAAAAGATTAAAAAGGCCTAATAAAAAGTACAGATAAAATAAACCACAGAGAGAGCAATCGAGCAAATTCCCAAATCCCTTAAATGTTGTTATAATAATCATTCATGTTGAATTATATCACATATTTATATAAGGAAGAATGAGTAAAACATTACCGCTGGTTTTATTGTCTTTTTCTTTGAAACCATCTGCTTATTAATTCTAACAGCCTCAAGTTGTTCCTCCATGTTAATGAACTGGTCATCAAGAGTCTCCAGGCTTGGTAACTGACTAATGACATAATGCCTAGATGTATTATAAAATAATGTATTGTTAGGTTTACAATAGAAGTACCACATTCAACACTTATGTATGATGAAAAAACTGTAACATGCACACTGTTACATGTGGAAACGCCAGCCGGGCAGAGAGGCAGAAGGCCAATAGTCTCATGCCTCATTGTCCGAAAAGTGGGAAACACATTTTTTATCCTTCAAAAAGATAAATTGGTAGTATACTGGTGTAAAAACATCTCACAACAGCTTAAAATATCCAGAAACTTCCTAGTTTTCTAGGCAACATCATGGACTGGAAGTAGAATTGAAAAGAGAATTGAGCAACAAGCCATGCAACAGGTGATGACTTTTAAAAAAAGCTCTGTTAACAAATTAAGTTTATTATTGTTTTTGAACTGGAAAATACTCTTGTTTTAGATATCAGAATTTATTTTCATATACAAGGACAAAGTTGAGGTTGTTTCAGGGATTTCAAAAGTTTTGAAAGTAGGAGGCTGAATCTAAAAAGTAGCAGGTGCATCATTTACTGACGGAACTACCTTATGAGCGGGGGAGGGGGGGGGTGGTCCCGGGAATTTTTTTTCTAGATGCCCGGAAATGGCCTCCCATCTTGCATTGCATTCTAGGGACGTCTGTTAAATGATTTTAAACAAAATAAAGTAGTGTTTTTTATTCAGCTGGTCAACAATGTTATTATTATTATTTTTTTAAACTTCAAATCACATCCATCAGCATCAGCAAGTACACTCACCACTTACAGGATGAGAATGATGCTTTAAAGGCTAATAACTCTCTTTTTTATGAGACTTACAGTAGGGAGGAATGGAATTGATTTTAGTCGTGAGAAAATGTCCTGCTGTGACAGGATTGAACCAAGAGCAGGAATCTGGAATCATCTTAACCACTAGCTAAGCTATTCAACTCCACTCCATGCTGAGTTGTACTGTACTAATAAAATGAACATAATAATACAAAAGTATAAATAATTTCATTTATAATAAAAGTGAATTTTATTAATTATCCAAAAAAAAAAATCACAGTACCACCAGGCCTGTACATAGTTTTTCAAAATAATAGTATAAAAGTATATAAAGGTACTTTTTGTCAATTGGAAAGACATTATTGTCATCATTTTAATTTTAGTGGATGATTATTCTATATTTATATAATTATTTTTTAATTATGTGAAAAGATACCTAAAACATGGTGAACAATTGAATTTTCAACCATCTTAATCATCAGACACCTACCCAACCCATGCTGTCTTCTCCTTTGTACTTTAATAGCCCATAATCATTATTACCAAGGATCACCAAACAAACATCATCATCACTCCTCTGTCACTGCCTCAATCACTTTGTGTAAACACACACATCCCTGTCAGTTGGAAAGACATCAATTTTTGATTTTAGTATGATTAGACTATGTTATGATTTTTTTTAATTCTGTGAAGACACCTCAAAAATGGTAAACAATCACCATTCTTGTTATTCATCAGACAACCATGCTGTCTTCATTCAAGTTACTTACAGAAAACAGTGTTTAAAAAATGTAGTGATAATAAATGATAAATAGATGATTTTCTCTATTGTGATTTTTTTTTTCTGTGAAGAGATACCTCAAAAATGGTGAACAATCTTCACCATTCTTAATCACCAGACAACCATGCTGTCTTCATTTAAGGTATTTACAGAAAACAGTGTTTAAAAAATGTTGTGATAATAAATGATAAATAGAATGATGATCTACATTGTGATTTTTTTTTTAATTCTGTGAAAAGATACCTCAAAAATGGTGAACAATCATCTTCACCACATTCATTCTTAATCATCAGACAACCATGCTGTCTTTTCATTTTCAGGGTTTAAAAAATGTTGTGTAAGAAAAAAAAAAAGATAAACAAGTAGAGATATTCTGGTGTCACTTGTTTGTACTCATAATTACTGATGATGATCACCAAACATCATCATCATCATCACTACTACCACTATCACTATCACTTCTTTGTGCCAACACATCCCCTGATATCCCTAATCGGGCAAATGCTTCATCTTGCTTCTCTGTTTCTTCCTGTTCAGATAGAGTTTGTGTTGACATATCCCTGCACTCTGTCATTGCAGTGTTGACCTCTGGATGGTTGTGGAGCTCAGTTATATTCTTCTGCCCTCTGGCCAACTTGTATCTCTTAACACTTAACCACTCTTTTGTCGTCTGTTTGATCAGAGCATCACATTCCTCTGTATCCAAGGCAGGTCCATTGATAGATATTTGAAGTAGGCTGCCAAGAATGTCATTTTTTAGTCTAATCCTCAGTCGAGTTTTCACTAACTTTACCTTACTTGCTCCTCTTTCAGGCCACGCATTGCTAATTGGCATGGTCAGCACAACTTCTATAATTTTCAACGTATGAGGTAGGAGTGCTTGAAATCCCTGCCTCTGCATCATGATATGATTGAGAAACCATGCAGTTGGAGTCGCACCTGACAGCTGACGGCATACATTTCTTGAGATCCTTCATATGAAATTTCATGGTATTCCATTCGGCTTCTAGTTGTTGTTTGTCGTACACAGTGCTGAAGTAGTGTTCCCCCAAAACCCTCACAGATTCTGTGCCGTATGACATAATTTCATCTGGGTTTGATGGCAGCAATGTTGGATCGAATATCGAAATGGCACTGAGTAATGGTAATGTCTGATCGAATCGTAGTCTTATGTTTTCTTTCAAGGCGGATGCATATTTTTTCATCATGTTTGTCATTACTTGAATCTGATTATCTGTTGGGTTATATTCCAGGATGCCCAGATATCCAGTTTGCTTTACATCCTCAAGCAACTCCTTTATTGGTGCTTCAGTGAAACACACTTCATCTAATCTTGCCTTTGCCTTGTCTATCTGTGGTGTAAAGTGACTAAAATTCACCGTAGAATATTGGAATGATTTGGATAAGTCGTTGAGCACTGGTAAAATATGCTTAAGCACATATAAAATGCCTACAAAGTGCACATTGTCCATCTTCTTCAGCAGACCAATGCATGTGGCATCTTTCTGGAACTTTTGAAGGAACTGAATGATCGCAGTAAAGTTTTCACATGCACTCTGTACTGCATTGCCGAATGATAGCCATCGAGTTTTGCAAGCTTTTTTGAGCTTCTTTGCTACCTTCTTCTTTGAAGTCTTGTTGAGCTGTACGTCATGTAATTCCAATTGTATTTTCATAAACATTGCTATTTTCTTGTTAGAATTATCTAGTAGCCGCCAGAGCGTGTTCAGGGTGTTTTGTACCTCTTCTACTATTTTCAGTTCCTCGACACTGTCAGCACATGCTAGGGCAAGCTTGTGACGCACACAATGAACAGAAACCAGGGATGAAATTCTGGGGTCATCTTTCAATCTTCTGGCAACACCGTTTCTTTCACCTACCATGACACTGGCTCCATCTGAAACAAAACTTTTGAAACACGCGAAGTCAAGATTGTTGTCCGCAATCACTTGTAGTATTGCATTGGCTATTGTTTCTGCATTTGCTGACTCAGAATGTTCAAGTACATTTTTTACACAAAGGAACTTCACATGGACATCATCATCCGTTTTGCTACAATATTGGATAAAACCAATCATTTGCTCAAAATTGGCAATATCTGTCATGTCATCTACAAGGAGACCAAATGGGCCTTTTATAGAATCCAGAATGTTCTTCAAAATGGTATTGCCGAGTAAAAGCACCATGTTCCGCAGTGATCCGGAAGACTTGTGACAAAATCCACTCATGTCACAGCCAAGCTTTTTCTCCACTAAATCTAAAAGACTGTTTGCCTTAATATTTGAAATATCTTCTTTGGCCAGCCAGTAGAGACAGTAAAACACACGACAATATACTTGATCTCTAACGTTCTGGTTGTGATCCAATTCTTTTTTGAACACAGACAATCGGTTCATAATTATTGCTTGTACAGCATCTCTGTGCCGCTTTGACTTTGTGTGCTCATACAAACAATCTTTCTTCAGTCTAGTACTTGGTTCCGCCGAGAAAAACTCTTATTTTGTGGGTTTTTAGAGTCATACCTTTTAAAATTAAGCAGTACTGGCCTTCCCCTTCTATATATACAAGCCACCACATTTGTACACTACTGTTATATGATAACTCACGGTTTGAAATGTGATTGTGGTTGAACATTTGCTTTTTTTTGTTGACTTGATTCTTGTGATCTCTGGTTTTGATAGGCTTGTACAATCCCGTTTCTTGCATAACTCATAATTATGAATACACTTCTTTTTTTGCTCATCAGTGAAACTTTCCAAAATATCTCCTTCACTCTGGATGCATACAGGAATACCATCATCATCTGTTAATCATAATTTGTTAGTTTTACGGTTAAACTTGTTTAAAGTCGACATTGCCCAACTCAAACAATTTCTAATTATTATTTTTCATGCCAAATTGTAAGGCAAGGAGAGCAGGTTGTGTCTTCCATCAATGATGTATAAGTAGAGTTATTATCGAAGTAGAAACATTTTAGATTCGACTTAAACAAGTTCAACTGTATATTAAATTTAGGAAATTTTTTTATTGTACTGAATATACAACAATATATTGATGATAATGATGATAATGATGAATTGTTTAAATAAATATCAAATATGAATTTCATATATTACAACACTAAATAGACAAATGACACATGGAAAATCGGTTTGGAATACTGTGATGTAATTTTAATCTGTTTTGTTAAAACATACTCTATTTACATAAACAAATTAAATTTTTCAGCAATACACTGTAAGCTTGAAGGTATATTTATAATAATAGAAGTAACTGAGAATCCTACATAAAAATTAAAATTAATTTTTCTACCTAATCTGCTTTTATCATTATCCTTCATTTCTTGGTCTACTTGAATATTGTCACTTGTGTGGGGCTGCTCCTGGATATCATCTACAACTTCATCATGAAAGTTGGAATCTGGAAAAAATAATGAAAAAAAATTATTAAATTTAAATAACCATCACTATATAAAATTGTTGGACAAATCAGGCTAGGCCTATAAATAATTGAGTAAAAAAATATTTATGTATATTTTAACTGATTTTAACTGTAAATAAATGAATAAAGAAATTGTGTAATAAAATGCCTCTGGCGGGACTCGAACCTGCGACCTCTCGCAGTCAAGGCGAGTGTCTAGTCCTAAACTCGAACCTGCGACCTCTCAACACTGGCACTGACTTTTGGTCAAGTGACAAGTAAGTCAATCGCGTAGAGGCAAAGATAGTCCTGTTTTCTAAAAATATTTATTTTTCTATA
>NW_022708485.1:0-2451 GCF_011630105.1 Anneissia japonica | reverse complement strand
TAATTTTCCCAGTTAGTAATTTATGACTTGGTGTGATACCCCCACCCCATATAGAAAACAATACGACATAGGGCTTATTTTATTATAAATATATGCCACACACTTGTGTTTGAAACTAAATATAAGCATTTTCATCGTGGTTATATTTATTACAATCATAGGCCTATTCTTTCACCATCATTACACATTGAGGCCCTTCTTTTAGGTAAAACGATGTATCTTAAATTTTCTTTCTCAAGTTTGGAACTATTATGTTTTTAAATAACTTAGTAGGCAAAGGAAGGCAAGCACAAGCTGTAACCCTAACAAATGCGCGCGAAACGCGTGAAAAATTTTTGTTTTTAATTCTAATTTCGTCGGAATTGATCAAAACTCCCTAAATGTGCAATTTTTAGAGGAAATTGGCCTACCTCAACAAGAAATGCTCTTATGTTATATACCGGTATGGCCACACTCGTTTTTTTAAACTGAATATAAGTATTTTCCTTATGGCTTTATTTATTACAAACATATTCTATCAAAATCATTACACATTGAGGCCCTTCTTTTAGATAAAACGATCTATCTTAAATTTTCTTTCTTGAGTTTGGGACTATGTGTTATAACTTATAAGGCAAAGGAGAGCAAGCACAAGGTTTAACATTGAAAAATGCGCGCGAAGCGCGGGAAAAATTTGTGTTTTTTTTTTTATTCTAACTTCGTCGGAATTGATCAAAACTCCCTAAAATGTGCAATTTTTAGAGGAAATTGGCCTACCTCAACAAGAAATGCTCTTATGTTATACATGGTCACACTCGGTTTTTTAAACTGAATATAAGCATTTTTCTTATGGCTTTATTTATTACAAAGGAGAGCAAGCAGAAGCTTTAACATTAAAAAATGTGCGCGAATTCTAATTTCGTCAGAATTGATCAAAACTCCCTAAAATGTGCACTTTTTTAGAGGAATTTGGCCTACCTCAACGAAATATGCAATTTAAAATTTGAGATTTTCAGGCACTTTCCCGGGTGAAAAGGGCATTCAATGGGGAAAGATTTTCCACAGATGGATATTTTCCCCTTGTCCCCCGGTGGTTACGCCACTGCGGTGAATACCTGGCGGCTTAGATCAGATGCGATATGGACACTTTTTGAAGGGGTTGCAGGCCGGGGTATTGTGATATCTGTTCATTATATCTTCCTTTTTATTCTTGTCTTTATTTTTCTCCTTTCTTTTTCTTTTCCTTTTTCCTTTCTTTTTCTTTCCCCTTCTTTCTCTTTCCCTCTCTCTCCCCTTTTTCGTTTCTCTTCTTACCCAGCCCGGTATGACGGCGGCTTGGTCAGCCCGGTAAAAACCGTCAGGGGACAGTGTGCCCCCTGGTCCCCCGCCTGTTACGCCACTGCTTATAAGATGAATGGGAATATGAATCATGCAGATCTGGAATCGAATCTAAGTGGGGGGGGGGTCAACATTCCTCCCCCGGGAAAATGTTGATTTCTAGATGGCGGGAAATGACCATTCTCGACTGTTGAGCTAGGTGTCTAATGACTTTGTTCTTCAAAATTCAAGGTTTCCCCCTCATGTAAACGGTAAGATAAACTTTCTCATTATAGTAAATAGGCCTGTTATGTGTGTATACATACATTTACAAAAAATTGAGTAGTTGCATAAGATTTTTTCCATGAGATGAATCCCAAAAAGAAAGGAGGGTCCAGGGGTTCTTCCTCAGGAAAATTTTGATTCCTAGAAGGCGGGAAATGAGTCATTAAAAAATACTTCAGAAGTCGGGAAATCTCATTGTCCACCATTTAGAAATCAACATTTTCCCGGGAAGAACTCGAACCTCCCTTTCTCTGGATTCATTATAATAATTTTCAAGAGGGGAACACCTTGAATTTTGAAGAACTTAAAAGTAATTAAGTTCTTCAAAATTCAAGAATTTCCACTCTTTAAAACGGTCAGATAATTTTTTCCCATTGTTATTACAGTAATTAGGCCTTATGTGTGTATACATACATAAAAAAAGATTTCTAGATGGCGGGAGATGAGCTTTCCTGACTTCTAAAATGTCTTTTAATGACTTTTAAAGCTCTCCAAAATTCAAGGTTTTCCCCTCTTGAAATAGGTCAGGTAAATTTTTCTCATTTTTTATTTCATGTGTGTATACATACATAAACAAATGAGTAGTTGCATGCGTATTCTTTTTTCCATGAAAAGAAATCAGCTCACGGGTCCTGAAACGGTAGGTCTAGAATTATTTTCTTTTTGCCCTTTTTTTGTTGCCCAAGGGAGGGGTAAGGACCGATGATCCCCCTCCCCCAGATCCACCAATATGAATTGCAAGAAAATGTAACTAGGTCGGGTACTGGATAAACATTCTCTTTCCCATCCTTCTCCTCCTTCCTCCTTCTTTTTTTGCATTTCTGATCATACAAAAATCTCCAGACATTATATATTTTTCGCCAAAAAGAG
>NW_022708484.1:300-1009 GCF_011630105.1 Anneissia japonica | reverse complement strand
TACATGATCTATTTGGTATGAAGCCATGCTGAGCAGGGGAGAGAACGGGTAAGACGTGTTGAAAAAAATAGTAAAAAATTAATCGTTCAAAAATATTAGATATAGTTGGTAATATAGATATTGGGCGGTAATTAGTGACATTTTCATTTCTACCATTAATATCTATGGGACATATATTAGCCATTTTCCATGCTTGTGGGAACGTGCCCTCACGTATTGCCCAATTTATTACTATATAGACGAACCTCTCTCCAAAATCAAGAAGTACTCCGCATGGGCGACGATCATTCGTTTAACCATGTGCTTGTTTCACATATGTATTTATGCTTTGCGCTGATTGGCTATGCACGCTCCATGGTTTTAGCATTGTGAACCAGCCGCCACACTGCTGCCAGCTTTTGATCGCGAGTGCGCAATACACGAACGAACGTATAAGACGTGATTCCAACAGATAAATTACGAACGCATAAGATGGGTATGATTTAAACAAATAAAACAACAAACACATTAGACGGACATGAACGAATTTATTAACGATATGACAGACAAGAATTTAAAAAAAATAAAATAACGAAAATATAAGACGGACATCATGAAAAAATTCATAAAGGAACGAACGTATAAGACGGACATGATTCAAACAATAATACAAAGCCAACATAAGACTGACATTTCTCAAAACAAATAACAAACGTATCGGACGGACATA
>NW_022708484.1:0-275 GCF_011630105.1 Anneissia japonica | reverse complement strand
AAAATGTAATTTTTTTTTTTATTAGGCAAAGTGAAATAGCCACCAATGGACGGTTTAACAAATGAACATGTACCGGTACGCATGTAAAATGTGCAAGTTGTGATGATATATCGATTCTATCTTTATTCATAAATGATGGATACTAATTGAAAGTATCCCTTCTTAATTATTTAATAATTTTTTTATGGGGTGGGGGGAGAAGGGTGCCGATTCTTTCTTTTCTTTTCTTTTTTTTTTTGCACCATCTTCAGTACAATTCGGTACAGTACACATCA
>NW_022708483.1:0-1181 GCF_011630105.1 Anneissia japonica | reverse complement strand
ATTTGGGTATCATTTGGGTATCATTTGGGTAATTCCCTATCATTTGGGTAATTCGTCGGACCCACATTTAATAACATCCAAGAAGGTCACAGTTAGTTACACAGTGACGTACATCACATAAGTCCGTGAAATTTCATAGGCCTACCGTAGGTAAACATAGAAAGAGCAATAATAGTAAAACTCGAGCGTCACGACATTGCGAAGTGTCTGCTCTTGTTCCTCGTATCGTACTCACTCAAGTCAATCCGGGATGGCCCGAGTGAAGTTTCATGCAAATGTTTCGTACGGGAAAAAAAATCGCGTGCGGCGCATAGAATGTCAATGCCAGAGTTATAATTATAATGCTTTGATGTCCCGAGATGTGCGTCTTTTAGTTGAATTGCCTTGACCATAGTTACTATCAACACCCTTTGTAGCATAAATCACCTCCACCGTCATCCTCACTTTGATATGATTACTATCATTTCTATCACCATTACCATAGTCACTAACATCAACACCCATCACAGTCTTCGCCGTCATCGCCAACAACAGCATCCTCATCATTACCACTCCATACTTTGCATAATCCTTATTCATATATTTTAGTTTATCATCTTCCTGAACATCATCATCATCAGCAGCATCATCATTCTTAACACCAACGTCACCATGGTCGCCTTCACCATTGTATCCATTTTAAATTCGGATTCTACCCCCTCTGAAACTACCAGAATTTTCGGATCGTAGTATATACAGTATATAACTTATTATCAGTTTTCTTTGTTGTTGTTTTTTTTTTTATTACTCCACTAGCATGCAACATACAATATAAATTCACTTTATCACTCAAATGAAAAGATTACTCTAAAAACATACACTTAAATAACACACAAAGCATAAATTATATTTCATAACCAGAAATTTTTATTTTTACAAACATAATTTTCAAACACATTCAATCAAGTTTTTTTACATTAAACAATTTTTTACAAACATTCACAATCAGTTTTATTTATTTATTTATTTTTACTTACTTATATGTTTAAAATATTAAACATAGAAAATTGAAACTCTGATAAAAATGTAATACATACGAGAAAAAAAATAGCTTTCCATAGCATTAAGTTAAGATCATTGCAATTCCATTTACTTAACTTTTCATGACATTCAAAATTTTATTATATAGATTTTCGTCTTTT
>NW_022708482.1:0-843 GCF_011630105.1 Anneissia japonica | reverse complement strand
CCACGGCTGGGGGACGCCAAGGACCAAAGAGAGGGCAGCTTAGATCATTCGACTAATCTGGTGGTAGCCATTGTTTGTGCGCTGAACGGTGGAGATCTCTAGGTTCCCGGTTCAATTCCCATCGTTGCCTCTCCTTGCGTTTCAGCTGGAGGGCTGAAATACAAGTTACAATAGCGCACCGTCTTTCGGCGGATGAGACGTTTACGCCGTTGGTCCCGTGTGCATTTATGGACCGTGCACGTTAAAGAACGCAGTACATCCTTCGGAAAAAAAGTAGGGGATTGTCTACCGGTGTACCGCCCAATCACCACCAGAAGGACCCCACTGGAAATAAGTCTTCCTATAGACTTTTGTGAGCTATCATTGGTGTTTACACCGAATAAATCCAATCCAATGCAAGACCCTGCTGGGGTCTAGGGGCGAAGCCAGAGGTCCAGGGGCGAATCCCCCATCGAGGTAGCGCACTCTGAATGTTTTTAGGACTGTTTTGAGAGGATAGAGTGAAAATTGCAATATAGACGCATCATAAATAATACAGTGTTATATTTTCGGCAACCATAGAGATCTTATTAATGTACCATAGAAAATAAAACTTAAAAACATGTCATTGAATATTTAATACTTCAAAGCCTTGATTTCACAACCACCTTAGTTTCACTACGGTCGGGGATGAGGTGAGAAAATTTGAGGAAAAAATACCTCTACATGGCCGGAAATGACACTTTTATATGGTAAAATTCATCATCACATCACCATTATAAAGTCAAAATGAAGCGCCAAAAATTTATCATTATCTCGTTTCAGGGATCTCTTAATATCCAGGCCAACAGGCCTAACTAGCTA
>NW_022708481.1:0-1291 GCF_011630105.1 Anneissia japonica | reverse complement strand
ATGTAGTCAAAATGAAGCGCCAACAAATTTCTTTTATCAGGGATTTTCAGCAACCAGATCTAATTTATATCCAGGACAACTTATGTCTAGGCCTAACTATGCTAAGCTTTATTAATACTATAATAATGATCAACAAATTACAACTTTCCTTTTCGCCTTTAGCACAATGTTTAATATTATTAATATGCCTATTATTACCTATTAACATAATCACGATCATCATCATCATTATTATTACAGTACTACTACTACTTTTATTGATAGACGTTTATGGTAGGTTTCAATCAGGGTCACAAACCCAAGTAGGAGTCACTTAGAAATTGTACAGCATTTAATTCAACACCAAATTATATGTATATAAATAATGTGTGCATATTTAAATATTTTAGAAGTATTCATTTTGAGTGATCACAGGAAAGAATTTGTATTGGCTAGCAAGAAAAAGCATTAGAAATGTAACATTGGGAGCTGGATTCGTTCCTGTATTATAGGTCTGTTTACAGCGTCTAATTTTAACCCCTAAATCATAACACGCTTTTGGCTTGTTTGAAGCACACAGTTAAGAATAGGACCACGGAAAGTAACCCAGTGATCAATTTTTGGCGCTATTTTATTCTATTATGGCCTACCGTATATAATCTTGCTCATTTCCAAACCACTCCGTGCACTTCTAGTGTCAAATTAAATGCCTCGCGGGCCAAGCATACGGGTCGCCGATTAAGAACCAGGGATATAGGCACGCCATGACAGGCTATAAAATATGGGAATACAACAGTTTTTGTCAAAGAAAATTCGATTGTGTGGACAGAGCTGATAAATACAAATATATTAAATCAAGCAAAAAAGTAAATTATCAGTAATTGCTCGAGGTATAAGTTCAGGGTAAACAAGCAGAAAGAGGGGGTGGGGGCTGGAAATTGTAGGTGGGCCTTGGTGACTTGGTGAGATCTAGATATGCAAGTCCCCTGACTGATATTTCCTAAGGAAAGGAGAGCTTTGAATGTTGTTGCCACTGTATGGTAAATACCGTAGTTTACAATTTATCTTATTATTATATAAATTAATAATTACCAATTTTTAGTTAAATATTAATGAGGCTAGTGAGCAGGCGACATCATGTTTTAGAATAATGACATAATTTAAATAATGCCTTTTTTATTTAGATTCAGTTTTTTCCAGTTTCTTTTATTAACATTAAAATCGCATTAAAGTCTGATTGATAATATGTGTACAGAACAAAATACAAAGATAAAACTTGGCGACAAAAAAGTCGGGGTGATGCTAATACCGT
>NW_022708480.1:0-645 GCF_011630105.1 Anneissia japonica | reverse complement strand
CGAATTCAAGACAGAGAGTTCGCAAGTTGCGGCACCACGTTCAATTCGTTTTCGTGGACTAACCTTTCGACCGAGCAGATTAATCGAAGTCAAACTCTCATGTCAATTTCATCAATGTGAATTAAAATAAAGGTTTAAAAAAAAAAAGTGTTGTCACATTCTGTTTTGGTTTTGGTTTTAGTTTTTTTTTTACAAATATAAAAAGGCCAAATAAATAAACACCCCTGTTCATTCACGATGGAGACTGTGTGATTGGAACGATTTGTACGGGCTGCGAGCGGTCTGCGAGTGATCAAACGTCAGATTAAATATCTGGTATCGACAATGTATCCAGCTGACAATCGAGAGATAATCTACACGAGTCCGCTGAAAGAATTGCATTTAGAATTTCAACAGATATCGGACTCGTGCATCGATCACGTAGACAAATTTGTAACGAAAGGAATGGCAGAAGTCGACGTCGCCGGTTGGAAGTGTTCCACGAACGTAACCGACGACGATTTCGATGCGATGCTTTGCACCGATCTAACGATGGCCGATCGAAATCTCCACCGTTACGCCTTAAACATGGTGTCTATTTCGGATAAGGACTCCGAGTTGGATTATCTGGCCGTGCTACTCGAAAACTCGAAGGTCTTTACAGTT
>NW_022708479.1:0-569 GCF_011630105.1 Anneissia japonica | reverse complement strand
AGACGGACGTGGAGTACACGGACGGACGTCGAGTAAACGGCAGACAAGACGAGTCTCTATTTCAATTTTGGAAAATTTTCTGAAAATGGAAATAATTTGTGTCCGCGACTCGCCGACCGATCATGCGGACGTCGAGTAGGCGTACGTGGAGTACACGGACGGATGTCGATTACACACTCGCGTCCGCGACCCGCAGACCGACATCGAGTACGCGGACGTCGAGTACACGGACGTGGAGTTGACGGACGTGGAGTACATGAACGGATGTCGAGTACACACTCCCGTCCGAGACTCGCCGACCGACATCGAGTACGCGGACGTCGAGTACACGGACGTGGAGTTGACGGACGTGGAGTACATGAACGGATGTCGAGTACACACTCCCGTCTTCGTCCCGCCGATCGAACTACTCAAGTACGCGGACGTAGAGTAGACGGACTTGGAGTACACGATGTCGAGTACACACTCGCGTCCGCGACTAGCCGACCGACCTCGAGTAGGCGAACGTCGAGTTGGCGGACGTCGAGTACACACTCGCGTCCGCGACCCGCCGACCGACCTCGAGTACG
>NW_022708478.1:0-645 GCF_011630105.1 Anneissia japonica | reverse complement strand
GTACTTCTTATATACTTATTATATTATAAGGATAATATATAATTAAAACCATAAATAGTAAAGCAGCAAATTTAATTAGCAAACTGCAGCATTGCTGATTATTATGGCTTTAATCCTGCAAAATGCCAAGATATATTTCTTCCATATAACAACTCTGCTCCTTCCTAAGATTTGGTTTTGTAATTGGCCGAGTGAAATTGAAATGTGAAAGAAGATATATCCTTTTCAGCTCAGTTTCACATGAAAACTACAGTATATGAAATCATGCAGTTTGACAAACTTTCAAGAACATGTTGCAAGCCATCCTTTCAGGATCTTCAATACAATGCTAAACTGTGATTGGTTAATCTAATTGTGAATCGATTGGTTGAATCTTATAATTTGTACCTAAGTAGTTATATAAGTAGATTGTTGTATAAAGTTATTCCTGAATATGAACAAATCAGTTTTGAAATATTGAGTCACAATGACTTGCATCACATTCTTTCATACCCTTTCAGTATAATGTGGTGTCCAATATCGCAATTCCAAACCATTACTGTTCAACCACCAATATGGGCTAAAAAGGACAAATTAAAGTGCTTAAGTCTTGGTTGCAGGGTTCCTTTAACTTCTAACTTACCCCATAAAATGTTTGTTTCAATG
>NW_022708477.1:0-520 GCF_011630105.1 Anneissia japonica | reverse complement strand
TATTGTTTAAAACTTTATTTGAAAAGAAGTAAATGCAATATTTATTGAAACATAAAGCGATTTTACTCAAGATATTGCTATTTTAATTCATAATTCATAATTTTATTTCACTCAAAACATGAGTCTGGTAGGGGAAAAAAGGGGAATATGTCCCTCTATAAGATGCTTACACGAGATTTACAACAAATAAAGTTATTCTGCACTATCTTTAGATTCAAAATAACATTTTTTTGGAATTAAAATTTAAATGTGTACATTTTGTGTCACACCAAAAATGATCATCAAATTTAATACCTAGACTCGTTAGTGCAATGGTTTACTTCTCGACAGAAAGTTTTAATCAGTCCAACTTTGGAGTGACGATAATGCAATACCCAGATTAGGCACACAGGGCGAAGAATACGCCAGAATATAGACACGATTGAAACCCAGCCATCACATCTCCGCGTTGTTGTCGTGGAATAGCATTAACTTTGTCACAACCTGTCTGATATCATTTTTGCTTCTATCTAAAAATTTA
>NW_022708476.1:0-1542 GCF_011630105.1 Anneissia japonica | reverse complement strand
GAATATTTAATATTTAGATTAGAACATGGAACTATTATATAGCAACATTTACTACTATATGATTACTACAGTGTTGTTCCTCATTAATTAATAGGTGTATTAATTATTCTGTTATAGTAGTAAGGAGGGGGTTTTGTAAGTTTAAGAACCCTCTCCTAGTAGGATTGTTGTGCCTTTTGTTTGTTTTTATGATAGCTTTCTCGCAAGAATTTTGCTAAATTTTCTTTCTATTGGTGTTATGTAACCATGATAGTTTTTTTATATGAATATTAGAGTGCCAACTTTCATGTATTGTGATTCTCTAAATTGAAATCCTAATCCATAACCACAGAATTATAATAATACCTTCCAAAGGTTTTAATTGTTATACCATATTTCCTTGTTTTGTGTTTATTTTGGCACGGTGACGCACTTGAAATTGTGATGATCATTTTGTGGGGTACACTGAGAAGAAAATAGTCACCTTTGCCTCGCATTAGTTGGCGCACTAATATTCCTGTAAGAATTCTATTGTAACTAACTAATATTCAATGTCAGTTATTTCATTCGTTTAAAAACTTTCTTCAAATATATCATATACAACAAACTCTTTACACATGCAACATTAATTTATCTCAAGATACATAAGCAAACAGTAAGCAAACAAAACAAACACTAATACAAATTCAGCATAGACATTTGAAATTAAATAACTTATAACTATATACACTACACAATAATACATAATATTAAACATTTTTGCTAGAGAATTTAAGAGAAAAATTACTAATAAGATTCAATATTAGTACACATACAAAGTAGCATTTTCTTATTTGCCATCAGAAACGATGAAAAAATATATTTTTACATTCATAAACATATGTAAATACAAACATGTACATACAACATAACAGACATATATTTACTATAACACATGCTCATAATGTCACTAACGAGCGAAAGTTATTTGAATGCCTGGTACAGTAGTCCACATTCAGATTGTAAATATAATAATCATAAATGATAAAACACATGTGCATTTTTTTTACTGCAAAACCTACCAGCAATACAACACAACATTTATATATATTCATGTTATTATTTTTCTACATTTACTAAAGCTATTAACATGAAACAGATACGTTCATATTAATACAGAAAATGACGTCGACGATAAGACTAGAAAATTTACTGTTTGAATTTGATTATCTATATGTGTGTGTGTGTGTGTGTTGAGTGTACTTCCAGTTACATATTTTTTTAAAACAGTGTGTCTGATTAGGTATTATTGATCATAAACAATTTATCAGGAAAAGATAAAGGTATTTCCAAATTGATTAAGGCGTTCTATGCAATTAATGTATGGGCTAAAAGTAAAAAACATAAGCGAGCTCTTTCTGCAACTTTTTGTGTAATACATACAGGCAAAAGAAATTGTTTATATTTTATTCGTTCTAACATTGCCATTGCTGCGGTAATCCACAGGTTTGAATCGCAAGGGAGGACATATCCAAAGAAATGTATTTGAATTATAATAGTACTTAAAGTTGTTTTGTTATCCAT
>NW_022708475.1:336-550 GCF_011630105.1 Anneissia japonica | reverse complement strand
TCCTTAATCGATCGTCTTCCAACTTTGAGTATGTTATAGCTGAGACAATTTTCTTTCATATATTTTACATCTTTTTACATTTTGACGACGTCATCATTGTCAAAAAAATTGTTTTTTCTGACCCCCACATCTTTCTTTCCTCAAAACGTTGATGAGCCCATATCATCTTAACCATTCGTCATTTCTGAATCATATTAAGTGAGCATAATCTTCA
>NW_022708475.1:0-198 GCF_011630105.1 Anneissia japonica | reverse complement strand
GGTGACCCCCAATTTTTATTACTTATTCTGAAAGCACATGAGTTGTAGATACGATTTTATAGATCATATTGGCTGATCGGACATTGTGACGTCATCATATTGCCATTTGAATTAAGAAAAAATTGAATTTTTGTTTATGACATTATTACTTTTTATACTCGTTTGAACGTACTCGCTTATCTTGATTGATTGTCTCCC
>NW_022708474.1:0-833 GCF_011630105.1 Anneissia japonica | reverse complement strand
ACTTTCTCTTCTTCGACACGGACGAGCGACACTGCCCGATGTCCGGACGACTTCATCGATCTTGAAGGCAGAAGCTGCAGCACGAACTGGGTATCGGCGTGGTGAGGAGAAAGTGTTGGTCACCCGGCTGCCGTCACAAGTTCGAGGACACGGTCATCGACACAACCCGACCGTCCACGTGGACGAGAGCGTCGTCCGACTCGTCGTGTCCGCGATCGCTGTGCACGGGAGGATAGCCGATGCTGATCTTGCCGCTCCACAGGTCGGTACGCATGTAAACTGGCAGGGATTTTCCTCCGCAAAGTCGTACGTCGGTCCTTGAACCAGCACCTTGTGATCCCGAACCGTATCGTTGTACATCGTGAAAACGTAAGTCTTCGCTTCTCCCGACAGCATGTACATCTTGGAGAGGCAGACGAACTCCTCGTGATCGTCGTCCGATCCCTCGCACGATTGCGTCGGCATCCACGTTCTGTCGGCGGCGCGCACGAGAACGGAATTCCCTTCGTCGTTTACGATCATGTATCCGGTTTCGGAAGTGACGACCACGTCTCCGAAGCTCAGTTTGCAAGACCGCTCGTCGAGCAGTTTTTCGGTGCGTCTCTGGCGGGCGTGATTCATGCAGACTACGGCGAATAGCAGGAGCTGGACGCCGAATAGTACGCCGGCAGAAACTCCGAATAAACGGTACCCACGATCGCCATCGTTCCTCGTTCCGCGCGAACGGCTCCTCGCAGCAGAGGTTCCGCGCTCCAACCTAACCTTTCTTTTGGAACCGGAGTCCATCGAGTCGGGGTCGCCGTCGATATCTCGATCGCTAAATTGTTTTCTGT
>NW_022708473.1:0-742 GCF_011630105.1 Anneissia japonica | reverse complement strand
GACTTACGTTCCAATAGATGTTTGAACGTAATTAATTCATTGTGAAGAATATTGTTGTTTCATGGGCTTAATCCAATGTGAAAAGTAATATATACGGTAGCCGGATAACTTACAATAAAACGGCAAGTGAATTTATGTTATTATCTATTTTGGAGTGTAATTTATTGCGATGAATTTTATTCTGCATATTTGAAGGTATACGCCTTGTTCAGTTGTAGACATACTTGCTTGATTCGGTGTATTGTTACAAAAACAAAATAATTTATTTTATTAGATTGTTCTTCCTCAAAATACGCGCCAGAATAATAGTTGAAAGTATAATAAAAAAAAATCTAAAATAAACCTGATTGAATTTCTTTGATATTATGGTACAGGGTAGGCATTGAGGTGAATTGTTTAATGTCAATATGGTCAACATTATTAGTTTAAAAATAACCAATTTATCGTCTTCTTATAAAGGCATTTGTGCCTATTGTATCATCATTTTATGGTACTGTTCCTCTGTATGCAAATGAGGATAAAACATGATGACAATGATGATGCATGATAGGGCGGATTTAGAGGGCGCCCCTCCCTCTTTTTTTTTTTGGAAAGTTAAAAAGAAAGAAAGAAAGAAAAAAAAAGGAAAGAATAAAAAGATGATCTCCCAAAACGCCTCACATGTTATTTTCGGGCATTTAAAAAACAAAAATTTCGTGGAGGCGCTCCCCCGGACCCCATAAGTATTATCTCGATCGGCCCC
>NW_022708472.1:0-923 GCF_011630105.1 Anneissia japonica | reverse complement strand
AGTGATTCCCAACCTTCGCGGACCCCCATGTCCAAATAATACTCATTGTCCATATCTCAACAATATGATTAGGCCTACAGATGGAAAATGATTCGCCACGAACATACAACATTAAGCAATAGCGAATCCTGGAATTGTAAATATAAACCACCTCACCCCCAACCATGAAATAATCATAATAATAATAATAAATTTTGTTATATATAGGCCTATATGCCACTTCTAGATGGCCTCAAAATGGCACTGTCAGGCTTAATATTTGAAGGTAATTTTCTTTTATCCCCATCCCACATTAATTTAATTTTTAATTTGTAAAATTTAGGTCGACTTATGGTTGATATTCCACCAATAAGATTATTGATAGAAGATGATTCGCCAAATTACGACATTTTGGATCTTGCAATTCGACATAGACTGGAGGGGAGGAGTACGGACAATAAATTTGACAGATAGGGGATTTACGCTACCTATGTTTATGGCACTTGTAGATGGCCGGAAATGACACTGTCAGACCCAATTTTGAATGTAATATTCTGTTATCCACCATTTACTTTAATTTTGTTAAACTTAGGGCTCCCTCCTGATGTTTAAAATGTTTAATTATTCAATATCCAGATAAAAGAGATACAAAAGAAAATATGGAAACAATCTCCGCATTTCTTGGAGCTGTAATTTTCGCTTACTCTACCTCTAAACGCTCCGAGAATTCACTCCCAAATGTGTTTTTTTTCCCGCAAACCCGATGCTCGTGTGATTGTGAGTTTTCTACCTATCAGGTCCATGCGGCCTGATGCGGTTAGGCAAGCCTGCTCATGACTGACACTGCGCGTCTTAAACTGCGGTGGTGGACCTTTCCTATCATTCGACACTATTTCTACCCCTCCTGTTATACTCCTACACTTTTGGAGTCTTTAGGATGTCGG
>NW_022708471.1:0-1390 GCF_011630105.1 Anneissia japonica | reverse complement strand
ATTGCATGATACTCTCTGATATTAAAAACATGGTTAAAGGTGTGATTGACTGTGTTACGTTACTTTAGATATAATGATAATGACAAAAATAACAATATTTTGGCAGCCATCTTGAAATCAAATATGGCGGCCATCTGACATAATTTCTGATGATTGCACCCCCTGATATTGAAAACATAGGTAAAGACCTTTGAATGACAGTGCTATGTGCTGTAGATATGAAGATTATTGATAAAAATCCAATATTTTGGCGGCCATTTTGAATTTCAAGATGGTGGCTACTAAGCGCCTTATTTTTTGGGGTCTATTTTTTTTTTAATGATCCTTGGGTGTCATAGTATCACTGTGGGAAGTTTCATGCTTTCTTCCAAAAGTGCACGATTTTTTTCCTTAGCCGCTCTACTATGTCTTGTAGCAGTGGTTCCCCACCTGGGTCCGTGGAACCCTTAGGATTCAGCGAAACAAAATTGTGGTCCGAAAAGTTAAAAGCGTCTGTAAGCGTCTTGATCGAGTCAGGTAACAAACACCTTTTGTATGTTTTGTCTTATATTCCTTTTACCTGGTATTGAATAAATTTTTAAAATATCAGGGCCCTAAAATTAAAAAGAAATGACACTCAAATTTTGAACCTGTGCTATTTCCGGCCTTGAAGAACACTATTCCACAACCTATGAGTCGAGACTCAATTTTATGGTGGGTCGCATATCTTTTCAGATCGTAGAAATTTTACTTGTATGAACGATATCAAAGGGAATCAAAATTACAGTAAAGAAACTGTCAATAAATTGTGGCATATACATCAGTGTACTTTCGTGTATACTTTCGTTTTATGCGTACGCGCGGCATCAATAGTTTTATGCGTACGCGCGGCATCAATAGTTTTATGCGTACGCGCGGCATCAATAGTTGTTTTATTTTCAATAATATACCGGTAATATCGAAACATTTGTACTTCATGTATTACAAGTTGGAAGTTTTACTTTCAGGTGAAAATATCTCGTCAATTAATTAAATATATATTACTAGTCTTCAAATAACCTATTATTTCTTGTAGCAAATTTAAGAATTTAAGAATGAATTTGAAATTGTCAAAAAGCTTCAAAAGGTCTTTGCTCGCCCTCCCCAGTCGCCGCCCCTGAAAATTTTCAAAGCAAAAATTTACGCTAAATACCACCTTATTTTGCCAGCTTGCGTCCCCTCACTTATTATCGAGTCAATCTTACATTTATGTAAAATAGCTTCTTTATCATCTCTGTTGGATTAGGTACCGTACTACGGTTAAATTTCTCATGTAAAAATTCATTAAAAAGCGTTGAAAATACTACAATGTAAAATAGTTGTATTCAAAATTAAAAAGGCCTAAAGTAAATAGGCCAAAGTAAATTCATAT
>NW_022708470.1:0-753 GCF_011630105.1 Anneissia japonica | reverse complement strand
TACAGTAAATAGGCTATTATGTGTGTACCGGTATACATACATTGCATACATATTCTTTTTTCCATGAAACGATGAACCTCAAACACACATACTATCATCACCCAGCCTTATGGATAAGATTATAGCATCAATATGCGAAAATGAAGGTGGGAATGGGGGGGCTATATCCCCCCTTGGGGAAGACGAGTAAATTTTGTCGGGGAATAAACAAATAAAAAAATTATTTACTTTCATTAAACCATAAACTAATAATAATAATACTAATAATAATAATAATAATAATAATAGGCCTAATAATAGTTCAATGAGACTTATTAAAAATAATTTGCGTTCTGTTATGACAAATGCTCGTTTGGATAGCCTCATGATGCTTTGAATACATAATTTTTCTTACCGGTTTCACAGAATGTTCCAGTAAAACAGTTAGGACAGGTACAGGTGTAGGCAGTGCAAGAATTAGCCACCGCTACACATGCCGCTCCATACTGGCAGGCATGGCTTCTGCAAGCAACTAGCACTGAAATTACACAATTAATGTTTTAGTTTGTGTGCGAGAGACTTATAAGCCTTATCTTAGTGTCGCTTGCACAAGATCATGTCACTAGCAGAACGGGAAAATGGCATATATCGCATATCCATTATTTATTTATATATTTCCACTTGCCACTGTTTCTAATGTTTTTAAAAAGAACACTTCTCAAGTAATAGAGCCATCCTTCCACCAGTGTTAGTTGGGGGGTTCATGAAAAGCAA
>NW_022708469.1:0-3529 GCF_011630105.1 Anneissia japonica | reverse complement strand
TTTCTTAGATACAAATATTACTACGTAAAATTAATATACTAAAAATATAATATGCAAATTATTACAAAAGCATATAGAATTAAGTTTAAATAAAATATTAAAAATATCATTAAATAAGAATCTTTTAATTTAGAATATACAGTAAAATATTTAGCGTCATACTATATTAGGTCGTAAGATAAATATAAATAAACAGGTAAAAAATATAGCAAACACAATTTCATAAGTAACAATAATAACAGTAATTAATCAACTGCAAAAAATCAGACATATAAATTAATAAAAACAATGATTAAGAGATTTTATACAAAAGTCTAAAAATAATAAACCTGTTTAAAAAGATGAATAACATTATGGATTATAAAAAAATAAAACAAATAAATAACAATAACAATATAAAAGTTATATATAACGAATAATAATCTAAAAGAATGGATAACAATAAAGTAACAGTAAGTACTGCAAAGTAAAAAAGAGGTGGCCAAAAATAAAATAATACCCAAAAAAATGGGGGGAAAAAATAAAAAATTCAAGAGCCGAAATTTATCAGAAGGGTATGAAGGTGAATTGCAAATAGATATAGAAATAGCACTATGTGACCTGCTGTTACGTGATTACCCCATTCGGAGTGTCAGATGACAACGTAGTACTTCATTTCCTTGATTACAAAAAAATAGATTCTGTTAGACTCAAACAACATAGTAAAGTAACAATCTCCATGCATTAAATGCATATTATTGTTTTCACAACTACTGCATTACTATCGTTTATTATAACAGGATTATGGAATGATAATGTGACAGATGATTTTGTGAAAAGAGGTGATGTCGAACCACTTACAAAAGCGGGTGATAATTACACTGGAGAAGAGCTTTACGAATTTGGAAATTCTTGTAAGTAGCAAAACATAATTAACACAATAATCTTTTATTACAAACCCCTGGACTATAACAGGATTATGGAATGATAATGTGACAGATGATTTTGTGAAAAGAGGTGATGTCGAACCACTTACAAAAGCGGGTGATAATTACACTGGAGAAGAGGTTTACGAATTTGGAAATTCTTGTAAGTAGCCAAACAGAATTAACAAAATAATCTTTTATTACAAACCCCTGCCCTGTTACATCATATATATACTGAAAAAATAATGCCATTTAATGCACGTCGGCCGGACTGCTTCCTCAAAGGCCTCGCGTGGCAAGGCCTTCAGTAGGGCGAGTTTGCACGCAGAAGGGACCGCTTCCAGAAAATATATAATTAACTTTCTAAAATCTGCATCTTCCGATCAGCACATGGCCCTGAAAAAACTGGCAGACCTAAAGCAACAATTTCGTGACTTATGCTTACCACGAAAGAATGTTATACTACAGAGGCATATATTCAACATTCTTTCTAAATTACCAGATGAACCTGTACAAGCACTTTTAGCTAAGCTGCAAACCCTAGCTAAAAGTTAGTGAATTTGGTCCAATAACTGACGAGCTAATACGAGATAGGATCGTATGTGGTGTTGATAAATTAGTGAGAAGGGCGTTATTATCACAGAGTGAATTAACTTTGGATAAAGCCATTCAGATATGTCTGGTTCATAAAACTACAGGAAAAGCGAACAAGCAATTGTCACAGGCAGTCGACGCAATAAAGGTTGCAAAAACCAAATCATAGTACCGTAAAGTTTGTGGAAGGTGTGGAACCTCTCTTCCACGATATAATTGTCCTGTGTATAACAAAGTGTGCAGCGAATGTGGAATTTTAGCACATTTTTAGGAACGCAGTGTACGAAACTCAAAGGGCACAACACAAACACACTTACAAGAAAAACCAAGGTAAACAAAGATACAAAACAAAGCTTAAGCAGGAGAAAGTGCATGATATCACAACAGAAGAAGCACAAAGTGACGAATTCTTTGTTGTAGAAGGCATAAACATTGATACAGTTGACAGCAAAAATGTAATAAAAACAACTGTAATGGTCAACATTTATCCTCTCACATTAAAGATAGACCATGGCGCCAAGTGTAATGTAATACTAAAATATCAAAGCTGCTGATGACATAGACCAATCAGAAAGCCAAACCTGGTAGCATATAGTGGTAATACCATAAATTCTTGGGTAACGGCAAGAATAATGATAGATTCAACTGGAAAACAGCACCATGTCTCTGAATGTGATTACACTCCATTAATTGGATTAGCAGATTCTCTTCATACGGAAACGTTTTTGCTACTTTTTATCATTTTTTTGCTAGTTCAGCAATGGCGAAAGCTACAAACTGAGGTCAAATCAACCCTGCTGTGCAGGTAGTTAGGATACACCAATTAGAAACCTTGGTTTCTTTTATATTCATTATAGGGTTAAAATACTAACAAAATTAACTTGCACAGTGAATATTTTTTTGTTAAAACTTTTATTTGACCACATATTAATTAACAATACACATAGTACAATGTAAAGTGAACATATGTTGAGATCTCATTCCCTTAGTCCATGCTTTCGTGTTGGCTTGATAGGCTTAGCCCTACCTACACCCCTACGGAAATTTTAAACGGTCCAAATTATAAATTGCATTTTTGCATAAATATAGCTTAATTGCTGAAATTATCTTGTCTTAGGACATTTGTTTTTTTAATAAATGTAATAAAAGCACACCAAAAATCCAACTGATAACTAAAACAATGACAAAAATTGGCGTCATCACTCTCGTAGAACAGGCAACAACATGGGTGTCATCAATGGTTGCAACAAGGAAAAAAACAAGAAATTAGATTGTGCATAGATCCAAGAGATTTAAATGGAGCTCTGAAGAGACCCCTCACCCAATGAAAACAGTTGAGGAAATAACAAGAAATTTAGCCAATGCTACAGTATTTAGTCTTAGATGCCAAATGGCATGTACCATTAGATGAAAAATCTTCAAAGTTGACTACGTTCAACACTCCCCTTGGCCGATACAGGTATCTTAGAATGCCATATGGTATCAATAATGGATCAGAAGTATTCGAATGCACAATGGAAATACTCTATGAAGGATATCCTTGTGAGATAATTGTGGATGACCTGCTAGTCACTGGTAAAGATCAAGAGTGGCATGATAAGAATTTGAAGGAGGTGCTACAGAGAATTCAGAAGGTCGGACTGCGCTTGAATAAGAAAGTTTGGTTTCCTATGTTGGACATCATCTTCTAACTAACAATGGTATAAGACCCGATCCTGAGAAGATAAAGGATATGCGAGATGCCAGCTCTAAAGGTTGCACAAGCTTTAAGCAGTTTTCTTGGTATGGCAAACTAACATGAATTGCGAAGATAATGACATAAGCCCCTGCACTATGTTGGGAAGTGAAGGTAAATAAAAATATCGAGTGACAAACATAGGCGTAGATCCCGGGGGATGGGGGATATGTCTCCCCAATATTTGACAAAGGAGGGGGGATGGTCCATTGTATTACCTCCCTCCCCCAAATATTTTGACTGTATGGGATAAAATGGAGCTTTACACACTTCAAAAGACTGTCACAGAAATAAT
>NW_022708468.1:0-980 GCF_011630105.1 Anneissia japonica | reverse complement strand
AGTGGCTCAGAACAATGAAGAAAGGAAAAAGGTATACAACCAACATTATGCTAATGCAAGGAGAGAAGTGAAGACAAATATTTTGAAAGAAGGAGATGTGGTGCTAGTAAAGCAAGATAAAAGAAACAAATTAACGCCACGTTTTAACCCAAAACCATATACAGTAATTGAGAGGAAATCGTCTCGCGCAACAGCGAAAAGCTCAGATGGACATAAGATTACTAGAAACACTTCCTATTTTAAACGAATTCCACAACCAGTTTCTGCGAAAAGCAATGACAATAATGATTTAGTAACTGTCAATAAGGGTGGTATGGGAATAAGGCGATCTTCTAGAACTACCTGATCATCAACAAATAGATACAAAGACTACTACACTTAATCTGAACTATGGACAATGAATCATAATGTCTTTGAGCATTTTTATTGGACAATAAATCATAAGGGCTTTGAACATTTTAATAATTTCCATATGTAAACAATATCACATTTATCTTGATTGCATTAACATATGAATATAATAATCTCTTGATAATTACTGGCTATACATATTTAAAATACTACACTGGATAGATAAACAAAAGTATGGATAGTGGTATTAATTTTAAATACCCATCAAGTTTGTTAAACAGTTTGGAGTTAAATTAGTCAAAAAAAATAAATAAAAAATAAAAATCTGCTATGATGCTATGATTTGAGAAAGGAGGGATGTAATATATTGATCATGACAACGCCCACTAGAATATATTCTGGGAGTCGAAAATTAAAAGTTATGCGGAGCAGTCATCTTATTGTGGTAGTTGTTTATTTATATTCAGTTGTATTATATTGATGTAAGGTCTTTAACAGATCTGACCCGAAACAGTGTTTTTGGTGAATCCTCATTAAAACAATATTATTGTATTATATGCCCACAATGAATATCTTATTCTACAGCTTGGCCTGGTTCCTTACATATTACTTATTACCTATTACAAATA
>NW_022708467.1:0-535 GCF_011630105.1 Anneissia japonica | reverse complement strand
AATGTGCGTGACGATAATTGTATTGCTTTAGAAATGTGATTTCAAAAAGTATATTAGTCCATCGTGTACGTAAGGGCTTGTATTGCTGTTTTTTTTTTACTTGTAGCGTTTGGGAAATAGGTAATAGGTAAATTGTAATGAATATAATCAATAACTATAGCCTCTAAAACCTAATATTATTGAAGGGTCCTTTTAAAGTTTGAATAGGATTTTTTAAAGTTATATTTTTAGATCATTATAAATATTGAACGAGCCCCCAATAGCCCCGGGCCCCAGTGCTGTGCACTCACTGCACTTCCCATACCTACGCCACTGGACCTGAGTATTATCAGTGGTTACATAACGTTTGCTATGCACTGTATCATGCGCTATAGAAGTGGAAGACCATAATTTATTGGGAATGTACCTCTCTCTCTGGTAGGGCCTACAGTACAATCAGTTCAAAAGTGTAAGGTATAGGATAGTGTGGTATTTTTCTAATGGTAATGTTCAAAATAAGTGTCAAGGAAAGTAAGTATGATTGTTGGAATAAATG
>NW_022708466.1:329-533 GCF_011630105.1 Anneissia japonica | reverse complement strand
AATCAAATATCCTGTTGTTCATTCCCCTCCCCCATCCCGCCTAGTAAACGGAAAGTTGAATATTCGTAGATTCTTCTCATATAAAATATATGAATTCCCATTGAATAAAAAAAAAATCACCATCAAAACACTAATTTCAATATGAATTGAATTAACAATCCTGTCTAGGAATTATGCCCGAAAAAAAAAAATGTCGTGTGTTAA
>NW_022708466.1:0-244 GCF_011630105.1 Anneissia japonica | reverse complement strand
ATTGAACACACAACCAGGTTTGCCATTCATTATCCACCTTCACCCTTAAAAAAATGGGTTTGTGCGGGAATTGAATCCACAACCTCCAGATTTGCTATCATTATCCACCACCAACTAAACTGCCTTAAACAATTTTTTTTTAAACCTGGCTCGAGTCGGAATCGAACCCACGACCTTAATTAATAAATACATTAAAAAAATAAATTAAATAAATAAATACATTTAAAAAAATATAGTCCTGTGT
>NW_022708465.1:0-3343 GCF_011630105.1 Anneissia japonica | reverse complement strand
TCAAAAAATTTTCTGATTTATCATCTATTAATTTTACTCACGGTCAATTCTTTACTTGATTTTAAAATTACTGTGATTCTCTCTTAATTCAGCTATCACTCAGGCGTCATGCACATAATTGCTTTAACTTACAACCGAAAGGTCCACTGATTAATCTCAGATAAGATAGTATAATACATACTCCAAGTATCGGAATGCACGCCATCGTCTCAGGATTCAATATTTTGACATTAATTATGTCATCATCAGGAATCAGCCTTGTACTTTTATCTTAAAATGTGCCTTGACTGATATGTTCTTTAACCGACACTCCTCACTCCACATCTTTCCTTTAAGATATTTTATGTTCAACTCCTGGCTAGATACCAAGTCTTTACTAACCCTTTTGATAACATATTTGCATACTTTTACACTTCACTTAAGTGCACGAATCGTACACTGACACATTGCCTTAACATCATTAATATTCATATAACTTATTACCATTCACAGACTGTTTACTGTGAGTCATACAACCATATGCATATTCATTAGTTTACGATTTAGTCTTGAGTCACTACGTAGCTAGTGTGTATGATCTTGCTTACGTAGTTCGGTTCGTAGGTAGGATGGATAGCTGACATGGGCCGTGACGTAAACGCTCCTTCTGTGGCCAGACATGGGACTTGAAATGGACCAGTACACTGGGGAACCCCTTACTCTTCGCGAATGTGTGGTTCGTAGGTAGGATGGATACCTGACATGGGCCGTGAGGTAAACGCTCCTTCTGTGGCCAGACAGGGGACTGGAAATGGACCAGTACACTGGGGAACCCCTTACTCTTCGCAAATGCGTGGTTCGTTACACTGGAAGTGCTTAACACGATTACGGAAATAAATGGCCTTGAGTTTCTTTCATTCAGCAGTGTTATTAACAAAGGCAAACTGTCTCCTATCAATTAAATCCCGCAAATTTTGAGTAACTCAAGGTTTATCCGACTTATGGATCTTAAATACTTTAATTAGGAAAAAAACTCATTAATAGCAGTGTCCAGAAGTTCATATAACTTTATATCCATTTTCCCTTGGGTAGCTGTACAGCTTGTGATATCTGTCCAATCCTGGCTGGAAATCCAGCGCCCAAAGTTGTGAATTCTTTTTGGATAAAATGGACAAACTTTGATTTTCTTCACTGTATTATTCACTGTTCTGATCTTGGGCTTCCACAACACGGACAGGTGGTCACTTTTCCGTAGAGGTACAAAAGCAGATAGTGTGCAAGTATAATTGTCGAGATTAGTTAGTATCAAATCCAATGTAATGTTGCCAATGTGTGAAATTTAACGACTTCTTTAGGATTGGTTCCATTCATAATGCTGTACATGTTCATCCGGTTGAAATCTCCCATCACACAAAAACTGGTTTCAGGTGACCTTGAACGGATACCAGCCATGGTTTCAATCAGATGGTGTTCTAAAAGTGCTTGATGTGGGGAATTAGTAATTATGTAAACACTGCACAGAACAATTTGTGAAATCCCCCTCGGGAGTCTTTGCGGCTTTAGTTGGATCCAAATAACTTCAAGTTATGAGATACAAAAATATTATTAAGTGATTTAACATGCCTGTAATCTTTCAAGTAAACAGCTACGCCCCCACCATGCCTATCTTCACGACAGGTAGAGAACAATGAATAATTAGGAATGTTGACTTGATTTGGGTGATTGAGGTGAAAACCATGATTCAGTGATTACTGCTATATCAGTTTCTTCCTTGTTAAGGAATATGTAGTTCGTCAAGTTTGTTAAGTTTGTTTGTTTGTTTTGTCTGTCAATCATAATATCCTTATCAAAAAATTAATATTTTTTACATAAATACACATGTAATAGCCTGGTAGTTTGTCGAGTTTGTTAAGCACCAAAAGCGAATTACAAAGCAGGATGGTAGGTACATCAACTGTTGACCTCCGATCGCCTCCATCTTGCTAAGTATGGTCTGGAATTAACACAATTTTCTCACACATCGGATAAATTTCCAAATAAAATAACATTATTTCTAAATTTAACAGAAGACTGGCATGGTGCGATGGACGAAGGGAAGTATGTTGGTCTATGTTGGGATTTCAAAAAGGCTTTTGACTGTCAATCATAATATCCTTATCAAAAAATTAAGAATTTTTACATAAATACACATGTAATAGCCTGGTTCAAAAGCCACCTATATGTAAATGGTGTGTCTTCAAAGGAATTTCAAAGCATTTGTGGCATACCCCAGGTATCTATATTAGGTCCACTTCCATTCTTGTTAACTGTCAATAATCTACTTAATATTGTTTCATATTGTAATTACTGTATTTTTACCATGTTTTTTAAATTTCTGTTTTGCTGATTTACAGGAAATGTCTTTTTGGCTTTGTTGAAAACCACCATTGAGGTGTTTCCGTAATTAATAAAATTTTTATTATTATTATACTTACAGAACATGTTGTAAATCACCACAAAATACTTAATTTTGGATCCACTATAATATGTTAACGTGTGTTTCTCTAGGCTGATAGATGTTGCCCGTAAGCTAGACAAGGCAGAACGTGTAGCCCTAGGAAAGTGTGCTGGATATTTTAAAAAGATGGAACAGTATGCTTATGCTGCAGAAACTTACACCAAGATGGGAGATATTAAACAGTTGATTCTACTACATGTTGAGTCTAGGAACTGGGAAGCTGCTTTTAATTTGGTGGAGAGGCACAGTGAATACAAGGTAAATCCATTAATATAATATTTCTATACAGGAAAATACAGAGCTTCACAGGTACTATAATATGTTTTATTACTAATAAAATACAGGGCTTCACAAGTAGTTTGATATGTTTTAATATTAATAAAAAAAACTGGGTGTTACCCCGGTGTACGGGTCCATTCAGTCCCCTGTTTCGCTGATTGGCATATGAATGAAATGAAAAAAAAAATATATATATTACAAGAACGGTCGGCCGTTCAAAGGCAAAACAACGTAACTTAACAAAAATATAAAAGCAGTTACGTTGTTTTGCCATGGGATGGCCACAGTTATGGTCTCTAAGACCAACAGCAATATTACCTGATTCATAAAATCATATGAAATGAAAATGTAACCTGAGTGAGATTAACATTATCATTGAAAAGTTGAATTAATTTAATAACATATTATTGTGTCTAAATCTGATTTTGAAATTTGCTTTTGAACACTAAAAGTATGTCAGATGTTTAGACATTTTACACGTAGCATATGATAATTGTTTTACTAATATTACTGTCTGTACAGTGTATGTATTGAATGAATATATAGTCATAGGAAATTATTTCAAGTGCATTGAGATGGAATATAAAT
>NW_022708464.1:0-551 GCF_011630105.1 Anneissia japonica | reverse complement strand
CCCGTGATGTTACCCTGTCCTTTGATTTTTAAAAGTGTTTTGCATTTTTTTCCGTTTCGTAAAACCAACGAACGATTAGGCATTAGCCGCCACCAAAGACCTGTCTCATCGGCGGTAAAAATTTGATCTCTGGTCAACTGATTTTCCTAAATGATGCCTGCAAGTTTGGTTTTGAACGGGTCAATCGAGTTAACATCAGCTGATTTGCATAAATCTGTGTATTGCTTCATGAATAGAACTAACAATAGTGTTTACAGTCTGGTATCTTTGTCAATGTTAATGCTCTGTTCAAGATTAGTCTTACTTGGAATTAATTGCTCAGGGGCTAACTTTCTTAAATACAGTAATTATTTAAATCACCTTTGGTGCCAGGGTGCCGCTGTTTTTGGCACGAGGGCTGTGGAATTAGATTTTAATTGCTACCCCGCGATGTTTAGATATTGTCTTTGTCTAGTTGATTTTGAATATTGTGTCTGTGTGCTATATAAGATTGTTTTTCCCCTACTTTTTCTAGGTAACTTTTTTTGATAACCAACAACTGTATTATTCAA
>NW_022708463.1:0-627 GCF_011630105.1 Anneissia japonica | reverse complement strand
TGTTACATCCTTGCCTATTTTTGATTGACTTCTTTATATAATTATATATAATATAATATTTTGTAGTTTCAATGCTGGATTGTATTGTTGAATTTGAGTGAACTGAGACTGCGTTACAGTTCAAAATTGGGGAGTTAAAAATTCCTGATTGCAAGATTAATTCCGAATGATGTCAGACCCTATGAAAGAACCTTCAGATACCACCGATAGTGGAAAAATACAAATACCGTTCTTAGATGAGAGCTTGGCTCGTGCTAGGCATTTTGTGTATTATTTACCTAATATTTCCTTCCTTGCTTCACATGCACACCCCGTAGATGCATTAAGCTTTTATGAGATATATCTCAATGTAGATAGTTACATTGATGTTTTGGTTAGAGAGAGATTCGTTCCTTCATTTACATTTTCAGATCAGGGAACATTCTATGGTTTTCTCTTCCTATAGAATAGTAATATGATGTTGGATATTTATGCTTATTCCTTATTTTAGTATTATTTTAGCATGGACTTCTAATAGCAATATTAGCTTGAGTGCTTTAAATGCATTTTATATTTTTATGAAATTTTATGAATAGTATATATTTTTTGAATGGTTACATTGATGTTTTCAGATGAAAACAGACTTTT
>NW_022708462.1:0-725 GCF_011630105.1 Anneissia japonica | reverse complement strand
ACATCACAGTACTTTGTTGGCCCGACGTCGGTAAACGTTTGAAATTTACAACCTCTAACCAACGCCGGCCCAACTGTTGTCACCAACCTCCACTAACGTTTACCGACGTCGGGCCAATAGCGTACTGTGACTTTGCGACCACGTCTATAATCACATATAATATTTACAAGCTCTAACCAACGTCGGCCAAACGGTTGTAACCAACCATAATATATAATTATAGACGTTGTCGCAACGTCAAAGTACCTTGTTGGCCCGACATCGGTAAACGTTTGAAATAGATGTCGGGTACAACCGTTGGGCCGACGTTTCTTAGAGGTTGTAAATATTATGTATGATTATAGACGTTATCGCAACATCACAGTAACTCTGTTGGCCCGACGTCGGTAAACGTTTGAAATTTACAACTTCTAACCAACGTCGGCCAACAAAGTACTGGACTTCACAAGGACTTCGCTAACTTCGATTCCTCAGTATTAAAATCCTTCCATTGATGGGTACTGTCTAAAACATTCTTCCAGCTTATCTCTGAAAAGATTGTAACCTTTCGTCTGAAGTTGGCTCAACATGAATTACACAGGAGCCAGTGAGCTTCCATGACGGCATAGGCTCGGACATGACACGTTGTTGTTTTTTGTTATTTCGCGACGTCATCAACGAGTACAATACATTCATTATCCACCATCAACTAAACTGCCTTAAAGAAAAAAAAATGGTTCGTGTGG
>NW_022708461.1:0-1494 GCF_011630105.1 Anneissia japonica | reverse complement strand
AAAAATTAGCGAAATGAACTTCTGTACACACTGTGCCTATTCTTTAACACTGGAAAGAATAGGAGACAGTGTTGAAGAATAGGACTTTCTCGAAAAACTCAAAATACACCATGACGTCATCGGAATTTCGACACGTGATCGTCTTTTCTAGTATGAAAAATTTTCCCATTTACCCAAATATGGGGGTCTCAGAGCGTCACGACCACACGTGACTTTTTTCCTATCTTTTAACACTGGGCCCTATTCTTTAACACTGGAAAGGATAGGAGCCAGTGTTGAAGAATAGGACTTATTCGAAAAACACAAAATACACCATGACGTCATTGAAATTTTGACACGTGATCGTCTTTTCTAGTATGAAAAAATTTCCCATTGGTCCAAATATCTGGGTCCCATGACGTCACGACCCACGTGATTTTTGTCCTATCTTTTAACACTGGGTCCTATTCTTCAACACTGGAAGCCTATTCTTTAACACTGGAAAGGATAGGAGCCAGTGTTGAAGAATAGGACTTTCTCGAAAAACTCAAAATACACCATGACGTCATCGAAATAGCGACACGTAATCGTCTATTCTAGTATGAAAAATTTTCCCATTGTTCCAAATATGTAGGTCCCATGACGTCACGACCCACGTGATTTTTGTCCTATCTTTTAACACTGGGTCCTATTCTTCAACACTGGAAGCCTATTCTTTAACACTGGAAGCATATTCCTCAACAATGGGGACGTCATCGTGTTACACCAACGGGAAAGCGGTGCACGATGACGTCACTATTTCCCAGCATCAGTACCGGTTCACTGACGCGTTTGGCGTAACAACAACAGCAATGCATTAAGAATAGAAACATGGTGTAACAATAACACTCTACTTAGTTGACGCAAACTCGAAAATTTTTTGCGTCTGGGCTTGAACGCGAACGTTCGGAAACATATCTCGACGTCATCGTGTTACACCGACGGGAAAGCGGTACACGATGACGTCACCATTTTGCCCAGCATCAGTAACGGTTCACTGACGCGTTTAGCCTTTACAATAACCGCAATGCATTAAGAATAGAAAAAGTGGTGTAACAATAACACTCCACTTAGTTGACGCAAACTCGAAAATTTTTTGCGTTCGGGCTCGAACGCGAACGTCCGGAAACATATCTCGACGTCATCGCGTTACACCAATNNGAACGCGAACGTCCGGAAACATATCTCGATGTCATCGCGTTACACCAAAGGGAAAGCGGTATACGATGACGTCACCATTTTGCCCAGCATCAGTACCGGTTCACTGACGGGTTTGGCGTTTACAACAACCGCAATGCATTAAGAATAGAAAAAGTGGTGTAACAATAACACTCCACTTAGTTGACGCAAACTCGAACATTTTTTGCGTCCGGGCTCGAACGCGAACGTCCGGAAACATATCTCGAAGTCATCGCGTTACACCAATGGGAAAGCGGTATACGATGACGTCACCATTTTGCCCAACATCAGTACCGG
>NW_022708460.1:0-719 GCF_011630105.1 Anneissia japonica | reverse complement strand
ACACTGTTAAATTATATATAAATCATCAAAGAAAGGTAAATACAGTGTTCGAATAAAGGACATAATAATACATCGTGTAGCATTGCTCTCAGCGAATGTAGTCCTGTAAACAAATGAATAAAGAAATTGTGTAATAAAATTCATCTGGTAGGACTCAAACCTGCGACCTCTCGCTGTCAAGGCGAGCGTCATAACAATTAGACCACGGAGGTTTCATGGATGAACAGAATGAAATACCACCAGATACACTCCAATACACAATAGATACGGCTAGAAACAACTAGTTGCATATAATATAAATCAAGATAGCCGTTAACACTGTTAAATTATATATAAATTATATATAAATCATAAAAGAAAGGTAAATACAGTGTACATTCATTAACATTTATTACATAATGGTCAAAGAAGAAATTACAATATTTACAATAATATATATTATGAAATACATAATCAATAAAATACATAATGAATAAACTTTTGTTATGAACTAATTTTTTTATGCACTAATATGATATAAATCATATCAAGACCATTACTGAGATCAAAATTAGAAGTAAAACTTGTTTCATAGTGACCCCAAATTAAATTGAACAAACAAAATTACACTTCAATTACATCTAGTAATAATAATAATATATATATATATAATTATATATATATACATGTATATATATACATGTATACATATAATATATATGTATGTATGTGTATATACA
>NW_022708459.1:0-1194 GCF_011630105.1 Anneissia japonica | reverse complement strand
CTGAAGATACATACAGAAAAGATACGGTATGAATGTGATTACTGTGGAAAAATGTTTAAGGATAATTCATATTTGAAACATCATACAAAAACACACACAGAACAGGCACCTTATAAATGTGAACACTGTGGAAAAATGTTCAGTCTACATAATAATTTCCGGATGCATTTAAGAATACACACGGGAGAGAAGCCTTATGAATGTGAACATTGCGGAAAAAAGTTTAACCGAAATGGTAATTTAAAAGTACATTTGAGGGTTCACACTGGTGAAAAACCTTATGAATGTGAACAGTGTGGAAAGAAATTTAGGGGAAGTGGTCATTTGAAATCACATTTGAAGACGCATAGAAAGAGAGTTCAGAAAAATGCTGTGAAGGTACACGTAGAAAAGAAAGTTTATGAATGTGAACATTGCGGAAAGAAGTTTTACCAAAAATGTAATATAAAAGTGCATTTGAGAATTCACACCGGGGAAGCACCTTATGAGTGTGAACGTTGTGGAATGAGATTTAAACAAAGTTGTAATTTGAAAAAACATTTGGAGACGCATAAAAAGAGAGATCAGAAAAGTTTTAATTGGAAAAATTATCTGACAGCACACAAACAGGGGACATCTTATGAATGTGAACATTGTGGAAAGAAGTTTAGGCAAAGTAGTGATTTGAAAAAACACTTGAGAATTCACACCGGGGAGAAGCCTTTTGTATGTGAACATTGTGGAAGGAAGTTTAGGTTAAATGCTCAATTAAAAACGCATTTGAGGACTCACACTGGGGAGACACCTTATGAATGTGAACAGTGTGGAAAGAAATTTAGGCAAAGCTGTAATTTGAAAAAACATTTGAAGATGCATAGAAACTACGAATGTATACAGTGTAGGTTGAAGTTTAGGACAAGTCATAAGTTGGAAAATCATACAATGCTACACTCAAAAAAGATATCTTATAAATGTGAAAAATGTGGGAACAAGTTTAAGTTTAAAAGTTATTTGAAATCACATATTTGTACAGTAGATAAAGGAGGGATGCCTTATGAATGTGAACACTGTGGACGGAAGTTTAAGTTTAAAAGTTATTTGAAAATTCATTTAAGAATCCATGCCGGAAAGAAGCCTTGTGAATGTGAACATTGTGGAAAGAAGTTTATTTTAAAAAGTAGTTTAAAAATTCATTTGAGGATTCACACAGGGGAG
>NW_022708458.1:0-1158 GCF_011630105.1 Anneissia japonica | reverse complement strand
AATAAAGATTATATTTTAAAGCATTAATTGTTATAGTATATATCTGTACTGTAAATAATTAAAGTTTATATTCTAAAGCATTAATTGTTATGTAGTATATATCTATACTGTAAATAATTAAAGATTATATTGTAAACCATTAATTGTATAGTTTATATATAAATGCAGTAAAAGATTAGTGCAAGATCCTGATATCTAAACCCTTATCTTGAAGTTGATTTTGAGCCTTGTTTGAGTTGAATTCCTTTTCATTTTACAGTCCTTTCGACTGTAAAATTTTCTTATGTATTCTATGATGCCGCTGCCACCACTGTCACTGTTTGCATATTTTGAAACAAATTTGAATCTAAATAACTTTGCTTCAGCTGTATATAATATAATAATATACTTATATTATTTTTGAATATTATTATTATATGTCGTCTTTGAACAGAAAACGATTAATTTAGGATTTACAAAGTAGTAATATATTCCCATTACAATTTGTCATTGCAGATGGATATGGAGACGACATTGCAGATTGATATGGAGACGACTGATTCAACAATAGATCGTAGGACCAGGTCAATACATAATTTTATTTTTTATTTTATTTCAATTCGCATTCAACAGCGGGTGTCCCGCCACTTACAGAATTACAACAAAAAACAGATACAAATAAACAGATATAAATAATTTAAATAGTCACAAAAGATAACAAAACTTACTCTAGTATAAGCGTAGCCTAAAATACATTTGATCTTTTTATATACTTCTACACTATTATAAAATACATCTATGGAATTATCTTCTTTGCTAAGATTAATCTAGGTAATCTATTGATTAAACCATTTTTTTTTGTAACATTGACTCTGGCAAGCGAAATTGTGAAAAATTCAGTAAAGGTATTACGGCACCTACAGGGTTTAACAGATATACCAAATAAAGATGTTAAGTAATTCCCATAGATAGCATTAACACATTTAAATAAAAATGTTAAATCCAGGAAATTACGTCGACTTTTAAGTGAATGAAGATTATTAGAACTTTGAACTGATGCTGTTAAAAATAACTGTACAAGTCTCAACTTGCGGTCTAACTAAGAAAATAAAGAGAGAGATATGGGTATTTACATTATTAATATGTCAGCAATTTCGCTTGACGAGTCCTAACATCCTA
>NW_022708457.1:0-869 GCF_011630105.1 Anneissia japonica | reverse complement strand
GGCAACCGTAGATAAAGTGCCTTGCCCAAGGACACAAGCGATTTGCACAGCCAGAGTTTCGAACCACCGACCTCAAGGTTGGGAGTCCAAGCCACAACCGGTGCGCCAACCGCTCCTATGGCCTATCTTATTATAAAGGTGTAATATCTTTATGTCAATGCCAATTTAACTTCTATATCCGATCTATATACAGTATTAAGAAAAGTTCAATATTCTTTACTAAGAATATGTCCCTAAACCTGTTAACGTATAGCCTACTCCACCTCCTTTAGTAAAGTGATGAAATTAACGCTGATATGGCAATCCAAATGAAAATTTGTAAATACAGTAGGTGGTGTGTGGGAGTGAGGAGGATTTGCAGTTTAAAAAGGTTTAACTCCTGTACAGTATATCCTGAATAGCTAAGGCTGACTTCATGATAACTACATTAGAAGCACAATCATCTACAATGGTACTTTCACCCTGCTATTCTGTAATTCTGTGTGATCGCGGATGAATGAGTTGGTGATACGTGGATGGACGGGTAGACGTCCGATGAGAGGTGGGTTTATGGGTGATCATGGATGACTAGGTGGATGAATATTAATATGTATCTGAATATGGTGCTGTATAACAATTACAAATATTCAGCCCTCAAAATTAGGGATAAAGCACGCCGGCAAAAAATCGCCGACGTTAAAAAATTGACGCCGGTCCTACGTCGGCATTTTCAAAAAGTTGTCAAGTACTAGGCCTAAACCTAGGCTAGTACTAAGTACTAACCTATGCGCGCCTACGTGGACCATCGGATCCACAGAGTGCTGACGTGAAGTTCTAGGTAGACCTAGGCTAGCCGCAGTGATAAAAAATAAGCACTAACCATGGATGTT
>NW_022708456.1:0-847 GCF_011630105.1 Anneissia japonica | reverse complement strand
ATTTGTAATATTTTTTTGCTTTTTAATGATGCTGAATACTGTATATTCATATTCAATTCAAATTCAAATTTTTATTATTATTTAAGTAATATAAATTAAGTTCATAACTGGAACTGCGGTCAAGGTATGTTAGCTTGCATTATTTTTAAACTGAATATGTTATAAATTCATTAAATATAACAGAGTTAATATTCATATTTCAGAGTATTTGGTTGAGGCTATTGAAGGAAGAAGGAAGAGACTCAACAAGACTCAGTATCTAGTTAAGTGGGTTGGCTATCCAGAACAGAATTTAGATAGATTATTTCGAAAAAGTTTAAATTGAATGTGTTTATTGCATATTTTCAATATTTCTTTGAGCAATATAGGCTTAACCTCTCAGGTTTCGAGACAATTAAGACATTCCATCCGGATCTCTCAATGTCAGCAACTGATGAGCAATATTTTTTGTCTTTTTCATGTGAGCAACATTGATTCCAAGATCTGGCACAGTTAGTTCAATTATCGACATCTTTTTAAGAGAGTTCCAGTATATACGAATGTCAGGTATCCGCAAATTAATACTGTTACACCAGAACATTGGACACTGAGAGATCCAGTTGGAAGGACGTCAACATTAACATTGGGTGCATTTTGCACATTAGGGAAACCTAAGTAGGTCAGTTATTGCTTCCATGTAGGTAAGTGAGTTATTATGAGGTCGCCATGTACCTGCCTTCTAAAGAGAATTTACGTTAGTTTAGGATGTGGTTTGTGGTTTTATTACACCTATTGCAGGTAGACTTGCCCTGTCTCTTAAATTTATTTGATTCTAACGATATTGGGTAATGAGTTCACCATAAATTTC
>NW_022708455.1:0-1644 GCF_011630105.1 Anneissia japonica | reverse complement strand
GGGGGGGCGCTAGGCTAATGTACTGTAGGGCAGACGAAACCATTTGGTAAATACTATAGGGCCTGTAGTAGTAATACATGAATTTGTTTCTCCTTCGTCTGACCCCCTGTATGTATGATTGTTTTAATTGATATTTTGGAGAAAATAAATATATTATTATTATTATAGGCTACATGGCATATATGCCTAGGCCTCTAGAGACCTAATCAAAACCTAGAGATGGCCAGCCACACGGTGCATACAAAGGCTAGGCCTAACCTACCTCTCTGCTGCAGTGAGTGCTGGCTGTACTGAATTACGCTAAAGCTAGGCCTACCAATTATTACCAATACCATCATTAGTAGTATCCAATAAACAGCTTACTTTTTCACAGCTATTATTTCATTATTATTGTTTTTAACGACAAGTGGACCTTCTTACCTCTTTCAATCCTTCGGAAACCTAAAGAATGACAGGTCGGGGCAATTTTTTTGCCGATTCGAGCAATTTATAGCTGAGCAATGACAGCCCGACATTACGAAAGCCGGTTGTTTACATTGACTTCCGGGTATTCCCTCATACTGTCTGGTTCATATTTGCTTGCTCGCATGGCAATTGCATCCTGCTGCAGACCGGCAGCGAGGCGAGGTCAGCTACGCTTTGCAAAAGCAGCCAGACATTGCAAAATCGTTAATGCAAAAGAATAGCCTGGGCGATACCATTTTCGCGAAGGTAAATTGACTTTCGACATAAACCTTGTACAAAAAAAAATATGATCGACCACTTTTATGGTTGCTGCCCTCTACAGTATTTCAACGTAAGGTTAAGTTATTGTAGGTGGTGGACAACCCTGGGTAAACTAACCCAGTAGTCATGGTTGGGGCGAGTGGATACAGAAAGGTTCTGTATTCGGGGGTGCAGGGCGAAGGCCTTGATAAAGCAGAAGACTAAATGTTGTGGCAGATAATGTCCTGGTTTATTTGTCTCCTGTCTCTTTTTTTGTGGACTGATTATTATTTGTTTTTCTAGATGCTCAGATGTGCTTTCCAGCACTGGTCTGTTAATCAGTGGCGGATCTGGAGGGTGTTGGTGAGGGGGGAGGGGATTAATATGGTGGCTACCCACCCCCTTCGTTTACTGTGGGAAAAAAATTATGGTCACTCGTCTTGCGTGTGTGCTCTTCGTGTACTCTTTCTATTTGATGCCTAATTTTTTTTCAGGGCGGCCACCTAAGATTGTCCAGCAGTCTACTAATTCCAAAAAAAAATTTCGAATGTGAGTGGATGTGGGTCCTCTGTTGGGATACAGTACGGTATTAAGAATGATGTTCATGACCGTTGAGAATGATTTTATTAATTATTTTACTGTGATATGGCTATATTAAATTCATTTACATTTTACATAAACTTCTTAAAATGTTCTTTATTTTTACTCCGGCGAAACTCTCTTCCTCCCCAACTGGGATTGGGGGTGGCACCAGACCTCATGCCTTCCCGACGGGGAACTCTACTCCCACTTAGCCCCTCTGCAGTGCCGCCACTGGTTATCATGATATGTTTAACTTTATATTTCAATATAATTGTGGTGTTGTTATTGTAACTGTGGTAACTACAACAGTCAGTGGCGGATCCAGGAATTTAAAATAGAAGGGGCCCGGAGAAGGAC
>NW_022708454.1:0-604 GCF_011630105.1 Anneissia japonica | reverse complement strand
CATGCAAGCATGATTGGAAACAATAGGCTGGGTGAGATTAGAATAAACAGCCTAAACAAGTAAAAAGGAAGGCCAAAACTAAACTTTAGAGGCAAGCCTCAATAAATAAGCTAAATGATTTATCCAGATGATATATATATCCAGAATGAATATAAATATATATATATATATATATATCGAAGAACTAGAGGAATTTATCAATTTTATTAATGATGAACTAGAGGAATTTATCAATTTTATTAATGATTTTCACCCTGCGATTAAATTTACGTATGAAATCTCCAAAGACAGTTTATCCTTCCTGGACATACGCCTTACTATCTCGAACTCGGCACTATCTACATCCGTGTTTTACAAACCTACGGATGCACATACTTTTTTGGACTATACATCTTCACATCCCCCATCATGCAAGGACTCAATTCCGTACTCCCAGCTTGTCCGTTTAAGGCGCATATGCAGTGACGATGATGATTTTCACGCCAAAGCAAAGGAAATGATGCACTTCTTTAACGTGAGAGGATATCCTGTATCTATCGTTAACAAATCGCTTAACAAAATCAACGAACTAACACGGAATGATGTTTTACAGCCGAGAGTACAC
>NW_022708453.1:0-904 GCF_011630105.1 Anneissia japonica | reverse complement strand
TTAGTGGAAAAAATACATGCGTTGCAACAGCAACAGATCCTACCAACAAGTTTTTCTTATTGATGGGAAATGACAAACATGTCACAAAAAGTCACATTGTTGTTATTTTTATGTTGCTAATCACTTTTTTTATTGAATTATAATAAATTATGAATCAAAAACTACTGAAGAATACATATAAGTTTGACAGGTAGACTATACACTTTATAATATCTTTTGATCTAAACCGCCTACAAGAATAAAACTGGATAACGTCATACTAATTTTTTTTCACTTATAATTTTGATTCACAACAGCTACAGTAACAAATGCCCATTTGTAAAATATTTAATGAAATAGTTGTAAAACAATGTAGGACAAATACCATTTTTTATATACAGGCTACAACTGTTAATTTAAAAAAATGTGTGGACCAAATATTTAAGAATCTTCCTAAAATTCAGAATCCTGAAGAGCAGAGTTCACCTTTCAAAATTACATAATGTATTTAAAAAAAGGAACAATGGAAATTCTTTATGGTAACGATGCTCAAGTATTTAAGTTAGTAAAACAAAATTTAGCTTCTAATGTATCTGCATCTTAAACGGATTATTAATAGGCCAATCCCCCACCCCCCAAAAAAACTGACAAAAATGTACAAAATTTAGGGAAGGCATTTTAGTATTTTCTACTTTCTGGGCATAATGACATAAGTGAAAATAAATTTTTTAACCTACCTACCCATTTTTTGTGAACACAAATTGTTTTTTTTTGGCATTATACTGTAGTTCATTATCATGATATTTTTAAAAGGGGAGTGGTGATCAATTAACCATGTGTTTGCACATTTTATATAACATAGCATTTATTGCAACACTATTGAGGCCCTGGAGCCAAAACAATAGAACTGACTTCATCCATGTGT
>NW_022708452.1:39979-66448 GCF_011630105.1 Anneissia japonica | reverse complement strand
TAACAAATTTTTTTGTGAAATCAGTGACCATATACTGTACTACTATTATAACCTAGCCAGAATTGCCACAGGATGGCAATTTCAGACCGATCTAGTTTAGGCCTAGGCCTAAATTTAGTAGCTTTAAACTGCTTGGCCCAGGCTTGCTAGTCTAGGCCTAGCTAGATAGCTAAACAAAACATCGGCCACGTAGGCTGCCTAGATTGACTAACACTTATCTAAACTTACTTGTCTTCATTGTAAAGTAGTATTATCATATAAAAAACGTTGTTTATTATAAAAAATAAAAAAAACAAATTCAACATAGGGGCCTATTGCCTAGGCGTTATTGTTTAAACACAAACACGCTGTCAAGAGAAGCAAATAGCAGAAGAATGAGCTGCTTCTCGTCTTTGTATTAAAATTGATGGAACATCCGCCCTCCCACGAATGGGGTAAAATTGGACCATTTTAATAAGTGGAGAAACTACAGGAAACAAACAAACCGGAGCGGCGCCTTTATTATTGCTATATAGCGCCACCGCGCGGACGGGGTAAAATTGCTCTCCGTGTACTCACAATGGCTTTCGAACGGATGTTCCACTATATTGGGAAGCTGCTATCTTCTGCTATTTATTATCTTTGAGAGAAGTACATGTGGTGAGAGAAAAATCCAGATAGATCGTTCTGGGCATGCGTATGGACATGCATGGTCAGTTTTGAAGCAAACAGTTTGTGTGAATCAAGCTAATGATTGTGTTTTTAAATGAAAGTGACATTTCTCAAGATATTGTTGCTGTTTAATGCATATATTTTGTATGGTTTGTTTATTGTTATAGCATCGAAATAATAAGCAGACAGAAAGTAACAATCTCTTTTTACTTTTGGTGGCATGAAAAGGGGCTGTTTGTTTTGAAGTCATCGTCGGTACGAGGCGTACATAAAACCGAGGGTTCGTATTATTGTTTTACTTTGCAGTGGATTATTGTAATTGGTCTCTCGATTGTAAAGCCTTTGAATACTTTGAACTTTTTATAGCATTCACAGTGAACATTTTGTCTTCCGCTAGCTTTCATGCGACTAAATTTATCAATTACATTGTCAAAGTTTGCATGTTTTGAAAGGTCTCTTTTGACTGATAGCAAGGATGATAAGCGTTCTTCTCCCATGGTTGACCGCATGTAGTTTAAGGTGTGATTCAAACCCCCCCCCCCCCCTCCAGTGGCGGGATGGAAATTTAGACATTTATTTAGATCTAGTTCTCTAACTGCCTAGTTTATGAAACTTGTTTTATGATCCTTAGCAAGGTACTGATACCTACTTCAATTTGACGTAAAACAGAAAACACAGTACCTTATCAAATCACCATGACGAAAAACATTTTAGTGGCGGGACAGAATGAACAAATTGGATAAAAATGAGACAGCATGTTATCTTCTCAATTAATTCAAAATTTAAAATTGTACTAAAAATTTAAATACATACTTTCGAGTAGCAATTAATGCTTCATCACCATAGGCAATATCAATAAATTTAAATGTTTAGCTGTGCAGAATAAAACAACATTAAATAAAATGGTCAGGGTAGCAGGACGGAAAGTGGCGGGACGTAAATTTTTAAAAATACCCCAAATTTGATGCTTTCTTTACATTTATCTGTAAAATTGAAAAGAATATTAACATTGCTGATACCTATATTCATGCCATAGGTGTATGGAACATTTTAAGAAGGTAAAGACATTAAAGGTTTGGAGAAATACACTGATAGGTCTAATCATCATTATAGGTATACAGTAGACCATTATGTACTGTAATCTTGTATTTTAAGGGGTCATTTAAACCCCCTGCACATTTTTGGCAGAAATGGCAGATTTATAATACTAAAGAGCTCTATAATAATGGCATCACATTCAACATTTGTGGAATCACATCAATAGTTTTACATTATTTAAAAGTATTATGTAGCTTTCAATGTTCTTATGGTGGCTGGACGGACTTCTAAAAGGTGGCGGGACAGAATTATATAATTATTTTGGTTTAAAATTGTTTTAAATTTTCCAAAATTACTTTTTAAGACAAAATCATAAATTACACTTTTAATATCATAATATTGTTAAGAATTATGGAAATGGAATTGATGCTAACACTTTGAAAAACAAATTATACTTCATAATAGTGGTGGGACGGAATTCTAATAAGTGGCGGGACAGAAAATATTAAAATTAATTTTAATTTGACAAAATAATTTTTTAAAGCTAAATCATAAATTACAAATGTAAAATCATATAATAGCAAAATGTGATGAAAATCGGATCATATTAAAGCATCTAAAAAAAATTAAATTGGTTTCAACTGGTAGCGGGACAGAATTTGACAAATAAAAATGCTTCAATTCAATATTAATAATTAAAAAATGCATTGAAATTTTTTTTTTTTACCTCAATTTGTACTATTGATTGGTAACTATAAAACAAATCTAATTTAAAATCTTAGAAATTATTCTGACTGAAAATATCAACAAATATGACGGTATGACGGCTTCGTCAGCCCGGTAAAATCCGTCAGGGGGCAGTCTGCCCCCTTGCCCGCCGCCTGTTATGCCACTGGTACTCTACTACAATGATAGAGCCCTGTGCAGTACTAATAATAAATGTTATACAGTCGACTCCGCCTAAGTCGAATCTAATAGGACTGGCATAAAAAGATCGAGTATACAGATTTCGACTTGCAAATTTTCGAAAAAAAAAAATATATATTAACATAGAACAATACTATGTGTACTCAATGCCCACAAAATCGAATTTCACGCAAAACCGAACAAGTCCCAAAATCATTCCTATTCTTTTAATGAAAACTTGAACTCCCTATTCCGAATCTCGGACGATTTGTCCAATTCAGGACGGTAACACTCACTGGAAAAACCAGACGATGGTTAAATAGACATCGTTTAACGACAAGCATACCACACGTTGTGAAAACGAGACGCTTAGCTGTACTCGCATTGCCATTGAGATTATCTGTTGATTAACATGACATGCCAGTAGACGTTTTGTTGGTTAATTATTGAAATTTAGGTATGCATTCCAATGTTTTAATTAGTGTATATTCTTGCTTTTAATCCTTAAAAACCATTTGTAATTAACCTGAAATAAAGACAGAAATCCACAAAGCAAGTTCCTACTGGTTATTCTCTTTTTAGTAGACGTCTAATTCAAATTCATTAGATTCGTCAGTGTAAATTGCAAATGCACCTCAGCATACTATTCAAAACATGTTGCTAATTTTATTATGGAAGAAATTTGTAGAGAATAAAAACTAATTTGTTAGGTTAATTATTTAGATTTGACTCTAAAATAATACCATGAGGGTTTCATATTTGTTTTTTGCTTTGTTTTATAAATTTGTTTAACAAAACATTCTTTATTACACCGAGCTTGTTTACTGTCACGCACTATGAAACTTTGGGCGATCTGACGTCATCACAGCCAAAGTACATGTCTAGTGCAAAACACCCCACGAAAATGGACCAATTGGCGGGCAGGCAGAGTTTTTGGGGGCGCGACCTATTCTGTTTACAACTAGACTACCAACCAGCATTGCCCAACGAATATGTGTGCTTGGAAAAACATAATCAGACCTAAAGAAATGCACGCAAAAACAATATAAAAATCGCATCAATTTTATTGGTAATAATTAAATTTGCTGAGCAGTACAGCAAAACAACAGGTACTGTACGTATTATTAAATAATGTGTTGAAGGGGTGAGAGTAGACTGCAACTTACGACATACGATTGTGTGAGCCAAGTTCCACATCGCGCTGTCTGAGATGTTAGTTTTGACTTGGCTAACTTGGTGCCGTACAACAAGGATTGAACTTTGTATTTTCCCACGTCTGTGTATTTTCCCATGTGCGCTAAAAAATTTGGAACTTCGACTTGTGTGGTTGAAATTACTTTAAAATCAGCCTATCCGGGCCGGAAAGTTTCGTCGATATAGCCGAAATTCGACTTATAAAAATTCGACTGACGCGAATTTTCGACTTAAACAGAGTCGACTTTGGCGGACTTGACTGTAATATATCGTGATATAAACCATAATGATTCATAATAATTATAATGTCAGTACTACATCAGTTAGCAATGAATTTATGATTAATTAATTAGATACATTTTTAAAAATAATATTCAGGCTTCAATGCCATATTTACTGGCTACTGAAAATGTGCTACCAAACCCTTCACACAGTAATATATGCCTACCAATCAGCTCTAATACATTTAAATAGTACTGTATGTGAAGCCTGCCCTCTCCTGTCTCTTTTTGAATGAAAAGGAATCAGGATTTGAAATTGGGTTTAAAATAAGTCTGCAAAACTAAAATGTTTCTTATATGGGAGATTGCCTTTGTTGACACATCAATCTTTTAGGTAATATAGGAATGCTGACCAATGTTTAAACATCATAAGGCCATGTAAAATTTTAAAAAATTGGTTAGCATACTGATGTTATCAATTTTCATGGTAGGAAGGGAGGTTTTTTTTTAATTTTTTTTTTCTCATATTGAACATAAAAAAAGAGTGCCACAAGGAAATATAGCAAGAAGAAGAAAACAACAACAGAGACCAAAATTGCATACAAGAAATCATGTCATTCATATAGCAAGCAGATAAACTTCACCTATGAGTATCAGTCATAATGGGTATATACTGTAAAGTCTGGTTTTCTGTCGACGTAAGAAGGCAGATTTGCTTACAACTACGTTGTATTATCGTAACAAAATGCTATTTGACAGGAAACCGATTGCGACTGGTTTGCGATTCAGCGACTTATGCTTGAGTGATCACGCTTGCGTTGCCTTGTGTTACGTATCTTAAGTCAACTTTCGTAAGAAATCGTAATAAACAGCCAATCAGATACAGGAATTATGACGTAGCCATGACATGTCTGAAACTGGTCAGATTGTTCTGTAGTAGAAAATATGAAATATCAGTGGTTCTTGCTTCATTGAGTAGTCTACCAACACTCCACACATTGTATACCACGCAGTAGCTTATACAAGTTTGTTTATTATTATTATCATTACTATACTGAAATTGAATTTCGAAAATAAACAGGGATTTGCTTCAATTACAATCGTATAATACCAAGCGAATTGTTTAAAAATAAATCTGTTGCCAACCATTCCTATTTCCAATGGTTGTATGATTTTTTTTTTTTAAATAGTATAGTTTTAAAAATGATTAGTAGAAACAAGATATTTTAAATTGTACAAGTAATAATTACGAAACAAGTGTTATTCCATGCTTTATAATAGCATACATTTTACCGAGGCTAAAGGCCTGTTTATACTTCAACGATAACGATAATGATAAAAAAGCTAAAAAGCAATTGTTCATATAGAGAATAAAAGAAATAAGAGAAGTTTTTACACTAGAACGATTCGATAACGATTTATCAGTTGTGCGATAACAACATATTTTGACGAATCAAATCAGATGACATCATAATCATGGAAAAACATTAAAATCGTAGTAGTAGCAACGATTTTATCGTTTTCCCATGATTATGACATCATCTGATTTGATTTGTTAAAATATTTTGTTATCGTATACACAATAAATCTTTATCGAGTCGAATCGTCCTAATGTATTCGCGTTTTGCTTCGCAAAAAATGCACAACCCATCAGAGCTCAGGGAGCGAATAGACGCTTTTAATTCGCGCGAATAAAGCAGCGTGGAAAACAGCCTTTATGGGGTTTATCATAGATATATTGTAGTGACTTTATACTTCCATATGGGTTTATCTTTGCAGATAGAGCGATCTATCGTTTAACTAGGTACATATATGCAGTGTTTAATAAGGACATGATGGAACATCATAGGCTACCCTGTAGTTTTTCAAGGAATAAAATCCTATAAAAAAATTGACATCCTTCGCCAAAATGGCGAAAACAAATTGGCAAACACAAAAACAACTTCTAAAACCGGACGATCAGTACAAAACAACATGCATAGGCCTGCCAGATGCTGTGAAACTGTCGTACCATGCCATCCCAATTATAATAAATTGATTAAAATGACACTCCAGTTAATGTTAAATAATATGAAAGTTACACCTTCCACAAGACAATACTCAAGTTTCTGTGGTCGATCCTTTTCTTCAGTAGCTGTTTTAAAGGATTCAGATGTCGTTAGATTTGTCAGCGTAGAATGTAGATTACAAAAATACATAGCCTCACTCATGTTGCTATTTTAATTACGGAGGAAATTTGTAGAGAATGAAATTTAAATTTCTTAGATTTATATATTTATCTCTAAAATAAAACCATTAGGGTTTCTTTATTTGTTTATAATAAAATCTTTTTAATTAAAACTTCATCGGTTATTACACTGAGCTTGTTCCTCCTGTCATGTACTATGAAACTTTGGGTGATCTGACGTCATTCTAAGAAGCACATGTTTGCACACCACCACCACTGCACCCCCGAAAAAAATTAACCAATTGGCGGGCAGAATTTCGGCACGGCCTCCGACCCTCAGTAAGAGTCATTGTGACGACCAGTGGCGGACCATCAAGGTAAGCAAGGTATGCAGTGCATACCCTGGCTAAAACAAATTTTAAAAAATATAGTAGTACAGTTTCTGCATTTGATTTTGCATTTCTTAGCCACAATCTATAAACCTTAATTTTTCAAGTGGATTGCTGCAGTTTATTAGAATATCAAGTTTTTCAATGTTTGGCCTTATTTGGTATCTAGGATAAGTCACAATCGGGCCTATCGCATTGTACTCCCAGCTGCTTAGAATTTCTGCATGGCTGGTGTTCAATATCAACCAATTACATATTCATGTGAGTCAATGGAAGTCAGAGCATACCCTACAAGGCTTAAATTTGCTATTGTGACAACCGTGTGGTGGCGTCAGAATAGCCAATTTAACACCGGAATGGAAGCAGTGCTTTCAAGCGTATGTGCGCATGCTCTTCTAATCACAAATTGGGACCCCCACTGCCGATCGGGTATTCTATCTATATGCCTAATCTCGATGATTAAAGTTTAAATAAGTTTGCATGCATATAACCTTGAATTGAATTATTATTATTTGAACTGAAATTTGTTAAAATACAGGAATAGGAATTCTTTTGAAAAGAAGATACTACAACCATGCCGGTATAAAAATAACATACATTTGTATTTTGACTATAGAACGCAATCTGATCCTGTATAGTAGGCTTACAAACTTTTCCTACTAGCAGGCCCTAGCATCAGTTGCGTAGGGGTCTTGAAATGGAAGGGAGCTGATGGGGATGGGAATGTAAAGTGAGGATCGGTGATTAGGTGAGGGGGCCAACTCGCAAAATAATTTGATTTTTAACTACTTGAGCATGGTTTGTGGGCAGGGGGATGGGCGAGTATTTTTTTCAGGGGGGAAGGGCGTGCACGACCCTTGCACATCCTAGATATGCCAACACCTAGCATACCCTACAATTTACCCTACGGTCCGCCGCTGGTGACGACGAAGAATACCCAAGACCGAAAATACATGTTAAAACAATATAAACGCTCAATTTTATTGATAAATACATTTACTGTGCTATGTAGCAAAACAACAGGTAGGGCCTACTGTACGGTACTTGAAACAGCAGTTGCTTGGATGCATCAAAAGTGAAGCACTCTAGCCTAGTTAGTAGTAGTATACTCCCACTTGCAATTAAATTAGGTAGCGCTAGCGCAGGTCCGGTCGATAGGGCCTAGGCGCCAGTCCTGAATATCGTTTGTGTTTCCTTTGTGGTTAATTCAATCTTTAATACTGTTCTGACCACCTTTACGATTGGTTGCAAATGAATAAGACATAAATCAGCAAGAAATTCATTTACGGAAACCATTTTTGTGAAATTTTATTGATTTAAAAATTGGCTAAAAGCATTTTCAATTTGGCGGAAAATATTTAAAACATTTCGCCATTTTGGCGAAAGAAAATTTCACCCTAGAGTGAGCGTAGAGTAAATTACTATTTTCTTTTTATTGTTATACATTGCTTGCTTATTATTGCTTATAAACAGAATTTTAATTGCTTTTTTTATTGTTACTGTTTTGTGAATTGTTTAGATAAGAGATTAAAATTCTTAGAAACTTGGTGCTTTCAGGAGTTACTTCCTTTGATTCCCACTAATGGGCAGAATATTGCTTCCAACCCTTTGGACAGTTTAATAGACCATTGGTCCAAGCTTGATTACCATATCATCACGCCACCCTTGTAGAAACATCCTGGAACCGCCCCTGAGTATAAAGTTTTGGCAGAACAGATGGATACAACAATCCCATACTACTGTATGTATTCTTAACAAACCAAATACTCCAAACCTGCATTGTAATATTGCTAAACAAATCTGACAGACATATTGAATTGCTTTTACAACCCGTCTATTTTAGATCCAGAACTTCTTTGTTTAAAATTTATTTCTTATTAGGTATGTATGTCTGAAGAAAGAGTTTTTATGTGTGTGGAAGATATAAATCTAAAGAGTTAAAAAAATAGTGTTTAAATACAATGTTGAAGCAAGTCTATTATGTTGCAGTCTGGGTGTAGTTGTTTTATATTTCGTCTGCATATGTTTACATAGAATTGTGTTTATTTTACAGTGGTGGATAGGGTAAGGTCAGCAATTTGAGTCAGCCCCAAACGCTGATAGGTTTGCTTGATGTTCTTAGTAATCAAATCATTCAAGTTTTATCATGACAAATTGATTCTTAAAACTATGTAAAATATGAGGTGATTAAACGGCCATCTGAAAAACACAGTTAATTTGTGATCAAGTTTTCCATTTTCAAATAAAAGTCATTATTATGTTACAACCGAATTCCATATTACTGTATTGTAAATGTGACAATTAATTTATCTTATATATTATTATTAATGATCCAATCAAATTCAAACTATATATTATAATTTTCTATTAAATATGAGTTTCGCCGGCGCTATAAAATTGAAGCCGGTTATACCGTTGGCAGTTTTTAGTTTTAGCTACAGCCCTGAAATCATCCCATGATCAATCCTAATCAAGCTGGAAAGCCTAGCCTACATTGATAAAATGATGAACAGTGTTAATGTTATGATGATGACTGAAATGGAACTACAAAAAAAGCATACAGTGGAATCTCCGAATTCCCAGAAAGCAGAATATCGCGCTAAACCAAACTTTCTTCTTTCAAGTCCCAAAACATTCCTATTCCTTTAATAAAATACTAAACCGGTTCTCCCTATTCTGAATTCCGGACATTTTATTCGGTCCAGAACATAAATTTAATAAAAATCAACTTTTTCCAGACGAAAATAACACAATAATCATCGTTGTCTGTTAATTAACAGGCCTAGCACACAACACCCTGTGAATGAACCGTTGTACAGCTAGCAGCTAGCTCAGTCCCAATATCGTTGCCATAGAGATCATCTATTGATTAACATGACACAGCAGTACGCCTAAGCGTTAATGTTAGATAAAGTGAAAGTTACTGCCTTCCATTGTTTATAAAAATCACCTTCTGGCCTAATACTTTAAAAATCGATTGCAATCAACCCGCAATACGGACGTTTAATTCCTATTTGTTGGATATCGTAGTAGATTCATCAGTTGTAAATTACAAATGCATAGCTTTTTTTAAGATATATTTAGATTTGACTGTAAAACAAAACCATGAGGGTTTCTTATTTGTTTTATTAAATCTGTTTAATTAAAAATTAATCGATCTACACTGAGCTTGTTCTTATCTCCAAGCCGTCACGCACTATCAAACTTTCGACAATCTGACATCACAGCCAAGCACATGTTTGCCAATCCATGACCCCACGAAACAAATTAACCAATTAGTGGGCAGAGTTTTGGAAGCCCGACACGATGGCATTCATTTCGATATGTATTGTACTATCTTATCTGAGATTAATCAGTGGACTTTTTGGTTTAAGAAGAGGTGTGTTTAGAAAAAAATGTCAGACCGAAAATGCATGCAAAAACAATGTAAAAGCATGAAACACACAATCTAGTTTGGTTTTATTCACATTATACTCATAATATAAACATAAAAGACATTAAATAACTTGCTTTCATTAAGAATAAAATTTAATATTGTGTTCACGGAGATCTTGCCGAGTCTACCACCACTGGTACTGCCAGTACCAGCGTAGGCATCGGTGTTGGGTGGCTAGACGCCGCTGTTTATGTCAGCAATTGCCGGCGTTAATTTTGAGGGTAGGTTTTGGATGAAAGAAAGATTTTAAAATTCTAAGCCAATCCTAAGCGTTAATGTTAGATAAAGTGAAAGTTACTGCCTTCCATTGTTTATAAAAATCACCTTCTGGCCTAATACTTTAAAAATCGATTGCAATCAACCCGCAATACGGACGTTTAATTCCTATTTGTTGGATATCGTAGTAGATTTCTAAGCCAAACTTGTACGGGAGCATAACACAAAAGTCGTTATGCGCCAAACAAGAGGAAAAAACAAAAATTCTGTATTTTCTATAAAAACTTTTTTTTTTCAAATTATACTATAATGAATAGGAAATTTGGTATTATTATTATTATTATTATTATTGCTGCGAAGCAGCCAATTCATATTCTTGACAGCAATTTGACCTCTGAAAGGTCATTGTTTGTCAAAAAACAAGGGCCTAAGACAACTGAAAAGCGGAGTTTCCTTCTTTCGTTCTGCAGGGTAAAATCAATTACTTTAGGCGACGTTTGTAGACTAACCAACACATACCAACGTCCGCATGTCGCGCTAGCATTATCCTACTCTAGGTCTAGACTAGCTAGGATGGTATAGGCCTAGCCTTGAAGGGACGAAGGTCCCAATGAAAAACAACATCGCTCCTTGATAGCTAACATTGTCTATTTAACATCACAATAATTCATTATTAGACCTATAGTTGTTTTTTGAATTGTACTCCACAAATCTCAGCCGATACCTCACACAACTCGAGTAACGTGGCGTATCTATTGTCGTGAGGTCATAGCTCGCTGGCTCACACTTGTGATGTCTTGCACTTGTGATCAAATAACACGCTGGCTCGCACTTTAGCAACTCTCTTTGGCAGTCAACTCGCCCCTAGAAAACCTGCCCTTGGAAACTTGCCCCATAAAAAAATGTACACTTCCTAGACCATTCAGTCTTCCAAATAAAAATTAACCTTTGGTAATCAACTACGTTTTCCACATACCTACATAGAAATTTTTGAAACTTTATTAAAAAAAAAACCTAAACCATAATTCACCACTATAGACACTTTTTGACAAAAATGAAAAATTTCGACTTTGTTACCCAATGAGAAGTGTTCTAATATAGACAATGGGTCATGTCTCATATTATTTGTTATATTTTTATTATTCATTATTTTCACTTGACTCGCATAAATAATTTTGTTCGAAGAACATTTATATGCAGTGCCTTGCGTGGACTCATAAAATAATTACTGGATATTAGATTAAAATTTAAACTCAATTTAATTGATTTCTGTAGGAGTAGGCCTGCCTCTCATAATCATACTTCAATGTTGGTTTTGTGGCTACTACACAAGTACACCTCTTCTACAATTTGAAAAAACCTTTTTTAGTTCCTATGCATGTAATGCAATAGGAACTATATCACTCGTCACTGTTTTTCCTTTGTTTTTTATTGTGTGTAGTGTGTGTGTGTGTGCGTGTGTGTGTAGACATTTATGCAAATGCACATGCGTCAAAAGAAAAAGTTTTCCGACATTTTGTTTTATCTCGCGATGCAAAGTTCGATGTGAAGTTTCTGCAGAGTTCAGTCAGGGCTCATCGGCAAGTCGGCATGGATGAAACTATTTTGGTTTTACGGCAGGAAAAAATCTGCCGGTAGGTATTTTGAAGAAAGCCTAAAATAAAACAAAAAGGTTCTAATACTTGCTGAAATACATCGTTTTTTCATTTAGATCTCCATTGTTCACTAACTCATATGAAGGTACTATATCCCCGACAGTTGGCTATGCAGCAATGTACCCTTTGAATGCAAATTGAAGACATGTGAAGATATAAAGGCAGCCGACTGTCGGGTACATAACGACTATCTAACTTTCCATAAAAACATGGCCTAAGCTAGGCCTAGTTCAGTACAGTAGTTACTGCGATGCGAGGGTGGTAGATCGTTCAGTCAGTGATATCGTGTTATCGTCTAATACATTTTAATGATGTGTGTAAAATTTAAGAATGCACCGCGTGGGTCGCTTTCTTTGTTATACGGTAGTAGTATACGTAGCAGAGTGACGGCAGCAATCTAAGCCTAGCCTAGGGCCTCGTTCTTGATCATCGTAATGAAAACCTCGGGTGACAGACGATTGGGCCCAACTGGTTTGGACGATCGGACCCATGATAGCTTCAATTAAATTGTAGTCCTAGTAGGCCACTGCCACCACCCCCACTCCTGATATCGTTTCAAACTACTGTAAAATGAAATTACTGTATACCTAGCTAAATTTTTTCAAAGAAATTTGCTAAAAATATTACTGTAATTTTCCTGTCGAATTACATTACCAATGTGGTCTAAAATCACAAATTTTGGGCCATAAAGACTCCCCCTGTATTTTTCAACCTCCACACAAATTTGACCCAACAACATACATTTAAGTGCATGATAAGTGGCTAAAACAATTTTTAACATTTTAGCCAAATTTGGCTAAACAAATATCCAATTGGCTAATTTTTTTTTTTTTTGCTTTAGTCAATTGGCTAAACAAAAATGAAAGTGAGAGTGAACCCAGCATTCACTTACCAAACTGTCTACTTATATCATAAACCTCTACATAAATATCTTCATAATTACAGTACAAAATATTTCAAAAAGTTACGTACACAACAAACCTTACAACAACCGTATTTCCATTAATATCACTGTACACGACATCACACCTTTCCTAACTGTTAAGCGAACATAACAAAAAAGGTCTATGATGATGCATACAACTAACTCTAACTTTAAATGTTTTTCTTTATGTTCAATACACATAACAACACTCCACACAACCTCCACCCATCGACAGCACTTAAACATTGCCAGCTATTGTCAAGTGGGCTATTGCATCATTGATGCTCTCGTTTTCTTCTTGTGGGGAGGGGGGAGTCATTTGAGAATAATTTTCAATCTTATTGTTTTCATTAAGGTTTCTCAAAAGATGGGAGTGTGACAAGACAGAAGACGGTTCCCCAAGTCATTTACACTCATGTTATTTATACAGCAGTTCCCTTCTGTCTGTACCCCCTTCTGCAAATATCTGGACTTGTCCCAGTACCTCACAGCCTTGAGAAAGGCCGCTGATGACAGCTTTTTGTGCATGTAAATCAAATGTTGGGTCATTCCATGGTTTAACCCGACGGACTTCGATTTCAATGGAAATTTTCAAACTCGCAAATCTCAAATTTTAGCTAAATCGGATCAATATGTTGAAAGTTACGGCCCGCCCAAATATGGCAAAATTGGCCAAAACAGGTGTGGCCACCAACATTTAAACCTTAATATCTCAGCAGTGGGTTGACCGATATTAATAAAATTGGTATTTCCAAAAAGAGAATTAACTAAGGAATCTAAATCTGCCATTATTTTGGATCGCATCGCCGTGAAATTTCATTTCATGTAAATCATGGCCCCGGGTGTTAGCTACAACATATAAAAATATTGGAGATGTAATATTTCTTATAAGCAAGTAATTTAAAATAAAATTTCACGGCGACGCGATCCACAAGGTCAAATTTGAGGTCAAGGATATGGTCAATTTCTCAAAATAATGGCAGATTTAGATTTCTTGGTTAATTCTCTTTTCAGAAATACCACTTTTATGAATATAGGTCAACCCAGGCAGGCCATAAATTCTAAAATATTGATAAAATTTGAGATTTGCATGTTTGATGCCAAACCCAACATGTATACCAATTTTCATCGAAAATTCGATCGAGTTAAAAATTTTCATTTTTTTGGGTGATTTGACATGGAATGACCCTATTATTGTACCATCAGATGACCCAATAAAGCAAGCATTCAGCATGAAAAGTAGTTGAATTTAGATCAATCAGTCGGAGAGCCGCGTTGGTCACGCATCATTAACTTCATTCATTGTGAGGGTGCATGTCATGGATAATGGCCGAAAATTTAACAATTTTTCATGTGTTGAAAATGTGGTTATTTTGGCTCTAAATGTTATTAAAGAAACTAGTTTGAATAACTAAACTAAAAGTTTAAATAATAATAATAATAATACTGTATTAAATATGTCGTTCTTATATAGCACTTCATGCCTTTACAAGGCCTCTAAGCGCTTCACATTACTACCCCGGTCATTGGATCAAACACATATGGAACACATTGAACACCAAATTAAATTAGTAAATGAAATTATATTATCATTCCATAATATTGCAGCTAGTAATCAGCACAGGTTGTGTTTATTTTTTATTTTATTTCAATCGTCCAACAGGAACTCTTCGTTCCCACTTACAGGCGAAAATTGTAATAATAATATATAGAAAATATAATATAATCAGTACAATAAATTCACAAGACATAAAAAATAAAATTATTATTGTTATTATTATTTATATGATTATAATTATTATTGCAGTATTTACAAGAAAAATGTATAAATTACGGTACAAAAAAGTATTTAAAATTACAATAAAAAAAACATTTAAATAACACTTAAAAATTAAAAAAATTTACAAATAACACTAAAAACAAACAGCACTAATGAGAAATATAATTATTAATGTGACATTTAAACATATTTAAAGAATTGGAAAAAATATCAACTTCAGGACATTTGGTAACAAAATCATTATACAAACTAGATAATCGAGAAATATAACCGAGAAATATAACAGACATTAACACGACAAAATTGAACAGAAAATCAATCACGTTGACGAAGACGACCAGGAACTTTAAATGAGAAATAGGAGATAAGGTTACAATCAAACGAATTCACACATTTAAACAGGAACAAAAGATCAAGGTACATACGTTTAGAAGACGGACAAGTAACATTTAACTTTTTATTGACCGAGTCAATGATGGCATCATCGAAATTCATATTATTGATAATACGATGGTTTATACAACGAGGGCCAAATGTTTCAGGACTGATGAAGCGCAAGAACCTAAAGTGTATCCTGTCGATTCGTTTAGATTTACTTTTAGATATTGAATTAAAAATAACAGAACAGAAATCTAAAGATGGTCTAACCAGTGTGAGATAAAGAAAACGTTTTGTAGGAATATCAAAAGATCTACAATTGCGCCACATCATTCCCAAGACTCTGTTGGCCCTCGCCTTAATAAAATTAATATGATAAGTAAACGTTAACCTTGAATCAATAAATATACCAAGATCTTTATGATAATCTACTTTAATGAGTGCATTGCAATTGATTTTATAGTCATATTTCAAAGGATGCTTTTTCAATGTAATTGATAAAACCTTAACACTTGTCGGGATGTAGTATCATACAAGACGCTGACGCCCAACGGTACAACGTGTACAAATCTTCCTGGAGCCTACCAGGTACCCACTTGTACTCCTGGGTGGAGAGAGGCAACCGTAGATAAAGTGCCTTGCCCAAGGACACAAGTGATTTGCACAGCCGGAGTTTCGATGATTAAAACTACGATTTCGGTTCAATAATTTTTTGGTTTCAAAAAATATCGATATTTTAGGCTTCAATACGATTTTTTTACAAAATGGAAGGCCAAAACTCATTAAATTTCACATTTTCTACACAAGGTACAAACGCAAATTTAAAATCTATCTAGAATAATTATTAAACTACCCAGTAATGTAAACATTTACTATATATATAATGTTTGGGATGCAACTCCTACTAATCAAACCATTATGTACCCCACCACTGAAGAGTCGGTACTCCGATAACATTGAAAACATGCTAGGTAGGAGGACGCGACACCGCAACTGTTGCAGGTCGATGTCTAGGCTAGGCCTACTTCACAATTCAAGTCTTCCAGGTGTTGTCTAGCGTGCTGCGTACGTGGGCCTGGTGTAGGCCTAGGCATGATAGAGGTTTTATGGTGTCATAAAATATGTAAGGCCCTATAAAAAAAAAATATTAGTTTATCACCCACTCCCCATCATTTTGGGAAAATTCAGATTTTTAAAAAAAATCAACATAGATTTCTCAAACAATTATTTTTAGTTCCTTTGTGACCTTAGGTCACATGGAACTAATGTAATGGTTCACATGAAAAATGTGTGTATGAGATGTGACACCAAAAGAGGTCAGCATATTTGTAAACAAATAGGCTCCGAAACGGTGCATCGCGTCAGGTATACATTGTGCTCTCGATAGTTGCTGGTGGACATGCAATTGTGCAAGAAATGTTTGTTTTTTCGGTTAGATGAAAAATGTAAGCTGTATGCGATAAAACATATACCTCCTACCACCAGTTTTGAGTTGTTTTTTAGTTGAAAATTTGATTTGCGCATGCCTCGGGTCAAACTTTCCCGACAATTCTTTCTGTCGCGAGCTGCGTAGAAAAGTTCTTTATGTTGTTTTCGCGACTGTCAGTAAATCAACATTTGTGGAATTATTTTCCAAGAAATGATGGTTAAAAATTCTGGACACATAAATATGCAGCATGTGATGGACGGACGAACCTAATGGTTGACGGGGGCAGCATGTGATGGACGGACGAACCTAAGGGTTGGCGGGGGAACGGAAGTTCATCAAATGATGTTTGGGAAAATAATGGTCAGAAAATACAGCATCTGATGGGCAGTCCCAGGGGGTGGGGGGAACCTTAAAATTATGGACACATAAATTTACAGCATAACTTCATCAAATGATGTTTGGGAAAATAATGGTTAGAAAATACAGCATCTGATGGACAGTCCCGGGTGGGGGAGAACCTTAAAATTATGGACACATTTTACAGCATGTGATGGACTGACCGTCTATACACATATACAGCATGTGATGGAGGCATGTATCTGATGGACAGTCCCGGATGGGGGAGAACCTTAAAATGGACACATAAATTTACAGCATAGCTTCATCAAATGATGTTTGGGAAAATAATGGTTAGAAAATACAGCATCTGATGGACAATCCCAGGTGGGGGAGAACCTTAAAATTATGGACACATAAATTTACAGCATGTGATGATGGACTGACCGTCTATACACATATACAGCATGTGATGGAGGCATGTGATAGACGGACGAACGTATGCCTTTCTTTAATTAATTTCCAGTAAAATAATTACTACAACTTCAAGAAAACTTGTGTTTTTATTGCATAAATTAATTTCACAAGCTTTTATTCTGAAATATAGCGGTATCAGTATTCTTTCTATAACGGTACAAGCCACAGGGAACCAGACTTCGAACAGAAAGTTTCAACAGCCCACGTGTGTTTTGTTGCGACATCATAAATGAAGCTGCTCACGTGACCTCTAGGACCACACTCCCGAAAAGAAGTTTATTTATTGTTTTGAGCGAAGCAATTTCGAATAAAACATGTTTCAAAATTGTTTGAGTGAACGTAACTATGAAAATAATTATTTAAACAACCCAAACCATTGCTTGATTGTCGTAGAAAATGTAGTAGGAATCACAGTACAGCACTGTATAGTGAGTATAGTATAATTACAAATACTAGCCCTTCAAAGCCTAGGCTAATTAATTGGGCTAGGAGCATAGGCCCAAGCTAGACAGACGATGCCTGATTTTCGCTGCGGTTCGCGATCTGAACTTTTTGGGAGTAGGTTTAACAACCGATGTATAGGCCGCACCCCAAACTTCGAGGGGAAAATCGCATATAAAATTTGCAGCTTATTCACCGGAAAATACGGTTTATGGAGCAAAAATTTGTGTTTCTTCATGATTTTAAGGGAGGTAGGAGAATTTGTATGAGGCTGGGTGGAATGCCTTAAAAATAGCTTTAGGATGGGCGCAAGACGTCAAGAGTGGGCGGCGCCGCCCTGCATAACGACATCCCTGCACTTCTCAAAACCCCTTACCCCCCCCTTTCATAAATTTCTGGATCCGCCTCTGATTTTTTTTGACTGAAAATGAAAATACTGTATTACCTTACACAATCATTATTCAAAAAGATACAATAAGTTATTACAATTCACAAATGTACATTGATTTTTTACGTATAAAGGAACGTACGCACCCGCAGGGTTATTGTTCTTATACTTTTCTCACTTCAAAAGCTCAGGATTTCTTGCAAATATGTTTACTGGTACAACAAGAACATATTTTTTTTAATATAAATTTGATTCCAATATTATGACTTTTTATATATTTTTCCTTAACTATTAATTTACCAGCAAAAAAGGGGGTAGGCTTAGGTAAAAAAAACCCTCCCTTATCAGTTGTTATTCTTTGATAGGGTGATAAACTAATACATTTTTTAATCGGGCCTAATGTATTGTATTAATTATCGAACAACTACACTCTCACACAAAACCACCTTATGACAACTTAAAGAAAGAAGTGAAGATTTGAAATAATTAAGGTCCATACTTTTATTTATTAAAACAAAGCTATATAAAAATAACAAATTATATAAATGTTGTTACATGTTTTAATCTAAATATCTAATAATTTCAATTTGTATAAAAATACTTATTTACAAATCACCTCATGAAAAAATTGTTATTGTATCAAATTGCATGGCAATTGTACTCACAGAAAATTACAAAAAATTGAAAAGTAGTTACTAAAATATCTACTAATTATATTGTTAAGTATACACATTGACACCCAATTTGGCATTATCAGACTGTTAGGGCTTATTGTATGTTTTATTACTGTCGCATTTAATAAGCCACTGGACTTTTCTATAAGAACACATTTTATAAGAACAAATTGAGGCTGAGGTAAAAAAAACCAAAAAAAGAACCAACATCAATATTGATACCTTTTTTCTAGTACTGTACATGTAATACTACTGTAGAGTAAAGTAATATAGGCCTATGTACAATAATAATTTTCTACATTTGTAAAGTATGTTAAACAAAATAAGAACATTTTGTGTCTGACATCGGCAAAAAAAATAATTACGCTGATCCTGGGAAAAAATTTTTCGGTACTTGCTCTTATAAAAAAAAAGTGTACTGTCACATTACTTGCAAGTTATATAGTATTGTTTATAATTTACGGCCTAGAAAATTTTGCAATAACCGTCAAAATCTCCAATGTGGCTCTCCGACTGCAATGCTGTATCTTGTGAGAATATTTTATTTAGTCACTGTTTTTGTTATACCAACACAACAGGGCTGCTTCCGGCTAAATATTAAAATAATCAAATAGGATACTTGCTTTTTGTATTAGGTATAAAAGCAAGCCATATATTTATCATAAATTTTATAGTAATTGCAACTGGTGTAATCATTAATAATAAAATAAATAGAAATAAACAAGCATTCCGTAACATGTTTGTAATGTCCGTCGTTAAGATCATTAGCGTTTTTGGGGTATAAAAGCAAGCCATAGATTTATATTGTTTGGCTCATACATTTTATAGTAATTGCAACTGGTGTAATCATTAAAAATAAAATAAATAGAAATAAATAAGCATTCCATAACATGTTTGTAATGTCCGTCGTTGTTAAGATCATTAGCATTTTGATTGTTTGTCCACTTTGCAGTAGAATATCCTGTGTTTAACTGGAAGTTAAGAACTTAGTATATTTAAATGAGCATTAAAGCATTTTAAAAAGATTTTTTGGAAGGTTTTTTTACTCTAAAGGAATTAATTTTAAAAAGCAATCATGGTTTAGATCTGTAATTTGATTGGCTGATCAAGTTCAGATTACAGTGCCCCAGTAACCTGGTAAATGAGGAAAGAGTGAGTTGTAATTTTATATAGTAGCTGATTTTGCTTTGTATATATTAAGGAAGGATGTTGGTTAGAAGTGTCTGAAATTAAGCAACATTATGACATTGCCATAATCATGTGATTAGGCATTAGTCTTTCTAAAAATTCGAAGCAGGAATGGAATAACCCTAATTTATTTATCCCATTTGAATGTGGGTTTATCTTTTGTTTACTTTAGCAAGAGTTTGAAGTGCAATACACCAACACATAGCAAGCGTAATTTATCAGTTTTGAAGATGGTCCAAAGATCAGTGATTGATACAGAACACTAGCACTTTTGGTAGGCCTGCGTAAATGAAACTGGGTGTATGTGTGTTCTGCCGAGAATAGTGGCCTAGCTTAGAGAATAAATCCAAAACATTGGTATATATTAAAAGCAGCTTGGATCTAATATATTTGTGTTAATAATTCACATGGTTTCAATAATCTCAGATGAGATGTTACAATTACTTGAAAGTGTTGTCATTAGGAGTGAGAGTCCCGCATTGCTTGCAAGTAAGTGTGTATGCCTTTATTACTTTCCCAAAGTGTTGTTATACTCAAAGTTGTCCCAAATTCATCTTTGGGTCAAGATATGTTCAAATAATGATTTAATTTCTGTTTTAATGTGGTTTTTTCGTCATGTAGTAGAAGTCTGTTTGCAGTACTTTTTGTGGAATGATTTTACTGTCATAAATAAGTAATGAATTTGAAATGATCAAAAGAGATGTAATAAATATTTAAAGCATAATTTGTTGCGTCTCAGTGGTCTGCTGGGAGAGTTATGGATAACATTGACAATAAAAGAATAACCTTTGTCTAAGGATTACTGAAATGTATCTCCTACATTTGTCCTAAGAAAATTATTAATTCATTTTTAATTGTTAACCAATTATCTATCTAGGATGCAATGCACATGTGGCTTTGATTTTTATAGTCAATGCACAGGGGTCCCAAGTTGTGGAAGTGAAATTCCTGGAGATTTTGTCGTGATGGTCATTCCAAGGATTGTCGCGCGCCGCGACGCGCTATATTTAAAGCATAATTTGTTGCGTCTCAGTGGTCTGCTGGGAGAGTTATGGATAACATTGACAATAAAAGAATAACCTTTGTCTAAGGATTACTGAAATGTATCTCCTACATTTGTCCTAAGAAAATTATTAATTCATTTTTAATTGTTAACCAATTATCTATCTAGGACGCAATGCACATGTGGCTTTGATTTTTATAGTCAATGCATAAACATACTTGATTAGCTCTTAATTAAATATAAAGAAGCAAACCTCCTTACTTGTTACTTGTTTTTTATACACTACACTTGTTTATTTTTATCCCTGGTCAATGGTCCAATTGCCGAAGTGTTGCTGTCATATCGGTACAGTAGCAGGCAGATGACGAGCAAAAATAATAAATAAAATTTTAATAAATTTTTAATTTAATATTAACCCCACCCATTTATGTACTCCTGGGTGGAGAGAAGCAATGCAAATGATATACTTTGTTCACCATTACCTTATTTCATTTGCAAAAACTTAAATAAAAATATTTCTTTGAACAGAATAATGATTTTTTAAAGAATATTTAATAATTTTATGTTGTGGCGCCCTAACCTAACCACTCGGTCATCGACTCAATAAAAACAGAGTAATTAGTAATAGAATAAATTATATTTTTACTTACTGCTAGTAGTGTTATTTTTGTACATCGGCTGTATAAGATGCCCCCCCCCCCTTTCACCGTCGGAATTCATACTTTTTGCTGCTTGCTGCCTATTATTATTTTTATTTTTGTTAGGCCTATTATTATTATTATTTTGGTTTATTGCCGTTTGGACCATTGCCGTTCTGGTAAAAAGGTGTTGCCATTTGGTCATTGCCGTTTGCTTTACTGCTCTTTTGACTAGAAAGCAAAACTTTATGAAATTCTTTTAACAACACTCGTTTTGGGCATTTTATTTGGAAATCACTTTAAATGAATACTTTACAGTGAGCACATGTAATTTTGGCTTCTTTAAAGTATTATTTTGTTGCAGAAAACAGTAAAATCCAAGTCATAATTCGTGACAAAATTTTTCTCCCATGTCAAGGCTTAGGCCTACCTAGCCCTATACTTTGTAGCATGACCTAGGCCTACCCTCATTACACTGAGATGCCAAAAATTTTAATTATGAATTTTCTCATTTACGAACCCTGATCGGACGCAGGGGTACGTAATTGAGGGATGTTACTGTATTTAAAATTGTGTTTATTAATACTAACATTTAGTAAGTTCATTGCAGTAGTAAATTTACATGTTATGGACAATCCATAAGACTAACATATTAAAAAATTCAGAATATATTTGTATGACACATGTATAAGACAACCCCCTGTTTTCTGATTTTAATTTGCTATATTATACGCAAGAAAATCTTCATTACAGGTAGATTTTAATTTTTATTAATTTTTTGTTTTCATTTGATAGGGTCACATAATTTTGACAACTTGGACCTTCCGATGAAATGCCGTGTTTGTGGAGACAAAGCCTCAGGTTTCCACTATGGTGTCCATTCATGCGAAGGATGTAAGGTAAGTCTCCATTTCATTATTAAAGATGTACTGTCCCTTGAAAATGACCAAAATAATAAAAAATAATTTTTTAATTAACTTGCTCATTTTGCAGTAACATACAAATTATTAACTTGAGCATAGATATTATTAAATTTTAAAAAATGTGTTCCCTGATTTTTAGTTTCTTTGTGACCTTAGGTCACATGGAACTAATGTAATGGTTCACATGTAAAATGTGTGTATGAGATGTGACACCAAAAGAGGTCAGCATATTTGTAAACAAATAGGCTCCGAAACGGTGCATAGCGGCAGGTATACATTGTGCTCGATAGTTTGTGGTGGACATGCAATTGTGCAAGAAATGTTTGTTTTTTCAGTTAGATGAAAAATGTAAGCTGTAGGCGATAAAACACATACCCCCTACCACCAGTTTTGAGTCGTTTTTTAGTTGAAAATTTGATTTGCGCATGCGTCGGGTCAAACTTTCCCGACATTTTGTTTCTGTCGCGAGCTGCGTAGAAAAGTTCTTTATGTTGTTTTCGCGACTGTCAGTAAACATTGAGCAAACTGAGATAGTTGTGGCATATCGGGCACTTACCTGTGCTATTATTTGAAGGTATTCTGTGTGTTCTATTAGTGTTTTAGTATACTTTAATGGCTAAGATTGATGAACCGGGTGTACTTAGGGCCTAGACACATACGTAATGTAGGCTTCTCTTTGGGCGACACCGTCGGACCTGGTGTAGGCCTAGACACTTCTGATATACTATACCGTTAGGCCTACGTGAAGTAGGTTTCTTGGCCTACCACCAGCCTACCGTCAAGCAATAAAAATCATTTTTGGAATTTTTTTTCAAGAAATGATGGTTAAAAATTCTGGACACATAAATATGCAGCAAACGAACCTAAGGGTTGACGGGGGAAGCATGTAATGGACGGACGAACCTAAGGGTTGGCGGGGGCAGCATGTGATGGACGGACGAACCTAAGGGTTGGCAGGGGGACGGGAGTTCATCAAATGATGTTTGGCATGTGACAGACGGACGGACCAACCTGAGGGTGGGTGGGGGAGATTTCATCAAAACATTAGTGATGGAGGCATGTGATAGACGGACGGACGAACCTGGGGGTGGGTGGGGGAGATTTTATCACAACATTAGTTGTTGAGGGAGAGGGGCAGAGAGCTTCATCAAATGATATTTGGGAAAATAATGGTCAGAAAATACAGCATCTGATGGGCAGTCTCGGGTGGGGGGAGAACCTTAAAATTATGGACACATAAATTTACAGCATGTGATGGACTGACCGTCTATACCCGTATACAGCATGTGATGGAGGCATGTGATAGACGGACGAACATATGCCTTTCTTCAATTAATTTCCAGTAAAATAACTTCAAGAAAACTCGTGTTTTTATTGCATAAATTAATTTCACAAGCTTTTATTCTGAAATATAGCGGTATCGGTATTCTTTCTATAACGGTACAAGCCACCGGGAACCAGACGTCGAACAGAAAGTTTCAACAGCAGCCCACGTGTGTTTTGTTGCGACATCATAAATGAAGCTGCTCACGTGACCTCTAGGACCACACTCTCGAAAAGGTGGTTATTTATTTTTTTGAGTGAAGCGATTTCAAATAAAATGTGTTTCAAAATTGTTTGAGTGAAAGTAACTATGAAAATAATTATTTAAACAACCCAAACCATTGTTTGATTGTCGTAGAAAATGTAGTAGGAATCACAGTACAGCACTGTATAGTGAGTATAATTACAAATACTAGCCCTTCAATAAAGGCTAGGCTAATTAATTGGGCTAGGAGCATGGGCCAAAGCTAGACAGACGGCGCCTGATTTTCGCTGCGGTTCGCGATCTGAACTTTTTGGGAGTAGGTTAACGACTGGTGTATAGGCCGCACCCCAAACTTCGAGGGGAAAATCGCGTATAAAATTTGCAGCTTATTCACCGGAAAATACGGTTTATGGAGCAAAAACTTGTGTTTCTTCATGATTTTAAGGGGGGGGGGGCGCAGGAGAATTTGTATAAGGCTGGGCAGAAGGCCTTAATTAAAAATAGCTTTAGGATGGGCGCAAGATGTCAAGAGTGGGCGGCGCCGCCCACCTCCGCCCTGCATAACGTCATCCCTGCACTTCTCAGAACCCCTTACCCCCTCCTGCTTTCATAAATTTCTGGATCCGCCTCTGATTTTTTTTTACTCAAAATGAAACTACTGTATTACCTTACACAATCATTATTCAAAAAGATACAATCAAGTTATTGCAATTCACAAATGTACATTGATTTTTTACGTACAAAGGAACGTACGCACCCGCAGGGTTCTGATTTAACTGGATAATTATAATAAAGATAGTAAAACACTTCCAGTGACTGGAAGTGTTTCTATCTTTTTTTTCCTGTAAAATGATGGTTTTTATGGGTAAGCATTTTTTACATATACAAATTTCTATGTTCAAGTTGATAATTTTTATGTTACTTCAAAATGGGCAAGTAAATTTGAAAAATGATTTTTATGATTTTTTTTTTTTGTTTTTTGCAAGGGACAGTACATTTTTATCAAATTGTGTTTCACCTTTATTTTGTGTTGTCACCGTCATTTTCACTATTTACTATCGTCTTTAAAATTTTTGTCAGTACCAGACCTTGTCATTTGAAAATCGCAGGCGAGCAATCACTATACAGTGCAATTAACAGGAGTCAACAAGACATCAAATTTAAACTTCCAATATTTACATGTAGAGAAATAATAAAGTGCACTCTCCCAATACCGACCTAGTGTAACATGTCTATTGAACCCTTTCCGAACGAGCATGTTGTAGGCCAGCTAAGCTATGGCCTAGCCACGGAGGCATACTGTATGCCTATCTAGCAAAAGACCCGTGGGTTCGGTATGACTAGCCTACAAAAAGTTAACATACATACAGTGTACTGTAAAGCAAATCTAATTACCAATAAAACCAATGTTTTTATATTGTTTTTACATGCATTTTTGGTCTGATATTTTCCCCCTAAACACAACACATTCTTCGTATCCTACTCACGATACCACATGCTGGTCGGTTGTTGCATCCATGGTTGTTGTAAACATCAGACATCAGGTCGCGCCTCCTAAACTCTGCCAGCTAATTGGTTAAGTTTTCATGGGGTCATGTGTGCAAACATGTGCTTGGCTGTGATGACGTCAGATCGCCCAAAGTTTCAGTACGTGACAGCTTGAACGAACTCAGTGTATTTCGCCTATATTGGATATTGGATATACATTTTCGCCAACATGTTTCTCAAAAGTGTCTTGTTTGAAGAATAAGTGAAGCTATGCATTTGTAACTTACATTGATGAATCTAACGACATCCAAATCCGAATAAACATCTACCAAAAAAAAGTCAGCCAACGTAGAAACTTGCTTTGAGTTCCGTCTTCATTTCAGGTTGATTCCAATCGATTTTTAAGGAGCGATAATGCACTTTATTAAACAATGGAAGGTGTAATTTTGGGGTTCACTCGATAGTCATAAGGTTCGCTATTTATAAGGTCCACTGTTCATAAGTTCTGCTAGTTATAAAGACAATTGTTCATAAGGTTCACTATTCATAATTTCTTTAACTCTTTCGCTACGGCGAGCCGCTCACAGCGGCGCAGATAAAATATGCAGTTTGAGCGGAAAGCTGCTGACAGCGGCTTGTTGACGTCACTGTAAACAAATGAGGATATCCAGGGGATATCCCCATGACGTTTGCATATATTATATTGAACAACAATCTGCATGACATTTGACCTTATTTTGAGCCGTTGAGGGCGGCTCTCTGTCTGAATAAAGGCTGAAACAGGCTTCAAGCAGGCATTGTTGTTTTGAGTAACATTTCAATGGCTGCCCTTGGGAGACGTTTTAACTGCAGAAGAAGTGCTTCGCAGACTTGCACAGGTCTCTTATACACATCTAGATGTGTATAAGAGACAGCCTGAGGGAAACTTCGGAGGGAACCAGCTACTAGATGGTTCGATTAGTCTTTCGCCCCTATACCCAAGTTTGACGATCGATTTGAA